>NC_079565.1:7397500-7510000 GCF_015846415.1 Triplophysa dalaica | reverse complement strand
GTAGAAAATGGATGGATGGATGGAAGTTATATTTAATTTTTTCGAAAAATATTCATGGTTTCTTAAATGTTCAAGATTCTTTTCTTTTTTTAATATTTTAAAATATCAATTGGTGTTAAAAAAGTGAGTTAAATCCACAGAATGCACAAAGGTTAATGTAATATGCATATATATATATTTTAAGTAAAAGTACAATTTTCTGTGTGTTTCTGAATTTATTATTTATAGGTATGTATTAAGGTAAAAAGGTAATTCTTTGTTTTACTCTGTGAACTACTTACAATGCTTCTCCCAAATTGTAAATGCAAAGATTGTTTCTATTTGCATTTATTTGCAGAAAATGAAAACTAGTGAAACAGGTCAAAATAACTAAAAGATGCTCTGTGTTTTTTTCAGACCGCAAATACTGCAAAGAAAACCAATTCATAGTCACTTATAAGCAATATGTCAGTAATATTTGTACATGTATTTAGGAAAAGGTTGATTTTCTTTTTTATGATATCACAGTTTTCATGTGTCTGGTCATGCCGTCAGTCTTTCACATCACTCTTGGTTGACTTAATGTCACCTATGCTATGAGGTTTGCTCTACACCGGACTGGAATGGCCACAATACATAAAAAAATGCTGATTAAATGAACATTTGGAATGGTATCTTATTTTTAATCCGCTCCTGTATATACATATCTCTTCAGGTTGAATATTAGTTGCAACAGCAAGCTTAATAAAGCTTGTCATGAATCTTTCACTGACTCCCGAAGACCTTGCATACATCAGATGCATGAATTATGCATGAACCTTCACATTATTTAGTTTTTCTATAAATAATTACCTATAATTTGACCCTGAAAACTCAAAACAAAATGTATGTACATGCGAAATGCGGATGACAAATAGTTTATGTGCCAGTAAAAATGTTGCAGTGTCCCTTAGTAAATGTGTCCGTGTTCTAATTAAAATGATCTAAAGCTCTTGTTGCCCAGTAACCTAGACAGTAAGCTGTTTGTAAATCCCGTGGACTGTGCTGTAAAGGGTTGTGTAAACACCCTCACATTTCACTGGAGATACTACTGTATGTCATAGAAAACAAGCCCTTCATCTCTGAGGTCAGGCACCCATTATATCGCAGTTTGTGGATTTCATCATCTGTCTTTTTTGGTGTGGACAAATTGAGACGTGTTTGCTTGATGTGAACTATATCATATCATAATTACTTTCTAAATACAAAAAGAGGTCAAATAAATGAGCTTAAGATATGTTTTAAGAATGTTTTCCATGCTTGCACTTCTGTCTTGCATTTGATCAATGTTTGGCAGAATTTCATTCAGCAAACACTAGGAGAACGATGTGTTGAAATGTCAGTGTTGTGGTGTCTCCGCAGTGCAGGAGAAACATCCAGCACTTACGTATTCAGAACCACAAAGTTGTGGCTTCTCATGCTAATGAATGGGCTGTGTGGTGGCATGATCTCATAGTTGGCTCGGGTTGGAGTTTTCTGGCCTCCCAGGACACTGTGTTACGGCATCAAAAATCTTCTCTTGCTCCTTTTTATCCCTTAAAACAAGTTTCCTTTCTACCTCTCACTTTCTGTGCCTTTCTGTAAGCTTTAAACCAGGAATCAAAGTATTTAATCACTACAGTTGGTGCAGTACCAGTTGGAGAAGCTATGCAGTATGCAAATAAGCCATGAAAACACAACAAAGTCTTCTGTTGTCAGTGGTCTGCTGCATTGTGCAGTGGCCACACCCTATACAGGTGGCTCAGACTCAGTGACACACTTGTGCTGAAAGAGCCTTTAATATGCTTAACAGCAGAATCAATCTACACTGTCAAATCACAGGACTAGGATTATCAGAAGTAGGGCATTTTACTTTTGTGAAGGTCCAGCAAGAAGAGTTAAAGATAAAGGGTCAAGACCAAAGAAATATTAGTTGGAAAACAACAGTGCCAAATAAAGTAACTGTGAGAAAGGTATACTGAGCATACAGACCACTGTAAAGTTTATGCAATACTTAAAACAGAGCATCTGCAAGACTACAGTAGTGCCGCAAAGTAACATCCGACTTTGAAAACGAACCTCTTTGCTCTCTTTTCAAATACAGCCTTGGAAAAAATTAAGAGACAATTTCAGAGACAGTTTTCTGATTTTGATATTGACTATTTATTTATGTGTTTAGGTCGAATTTAAATATTTGTTTCATTCTGTGAAATACTAACAATATTTTAACAAATGTTAAATGAAAACATTTGAACATTTATTTGCAGAAAATTAAAACTGGAAAAACGGGTCAAAATAACAGAAAAATGCTCTGTATTATTTCAGAGCGCAAATACTGCAAAGATAACAAGTTCATGATCACACTTTTAAGCAATACAACATTAATATTTGAACATGTACTTAGGACAAGTTCGAATGCTAAAGTTTGAAATTATTATGTGATAACCTCGATTTTTATCACAGTTTGCATGTTACTTGTCATGATGTCAGTCTTTCGCATTTTTATTGAATGACTTTACGTCACTTCTGAGCTTTGATTTTGTTGAAATCCAACAGACACCGTACTGAAATGACCACAATACATCTGCAAAATGCTGCATTGAAATACTAATTTTCACAATTTATTATCGTAGACTCCTTGAGAGTGTAGTGTACACCATGAGTTTATAAATGTGTGATATGAAAAATATTGATCTAGTTAGTTAAAAACAAACAGCTGTTGCATATGCCATACTGTATGAATGCTCCACCCTTTCTGATTGGAGAAATGCAACATCATTGCAGGGCCTCCGTGTCTTCTGTACACAAAATGGCTTGTTCCACTAAGGAAATCAGATTTAATGCTGCTAGTAAAACACACAGTACCAAGACAATTTCTGCAAGGTTATTTAGCCTCAATAGCAAACAAGACAGCGGTACGAGTGACTGTTTTAGATGCTGGATAAGGCGATTTTGTTCACTTCCATATGCCTCAGTCTCGTGGGTGATCATATCTAGAGCAAAATATGTGGAGCACCACTGATGCTTTCTTCTCTCATTGCACCATTGGAGCTTTTTTTTTTACCAGAATGCCCTCATTTTTGGAGTTCAACAGCGGATATTAATATCATCATCAAGCAGGTCAGGTGACTGCGATGAGGTAGAGCTGGATCTTTACACGGAGACCTTCTTAAACCATGACTGCTTCATAACGCTTCAGTAAAACTTTAATTAAGATTGAGATGAGAATAACTCCAAACAAATTTGATAGACACTGTCACTTTACTCTGGAATATAAAGAACATAAAACTGGTCCAAAAGAATGGGTCCAAAAACTAAATTGGTCTATCCCTTTATAGCTTAAAGGCCATCTATATGATATTTGATCAATTGGCTTAGCAAACACGCAGCACAATATATTTGTTCAGTCTAATGTTCTCTTTGATGCAAAAGCCCATCCCATAATAGCACCTGTCTCACCTACCAATAAACAAGTAGCAAATCATGGTTCATGACCATCTAAAGCCTGTTTAAGAAAACACTTATATGCAATGTAATCATCATCTTTTTATAAAGGATAATCTGATTTTACAAAAAAACATTCAAGATTTGTTAACCTTTCTTAAATCTTTAACATTGAATGCGTCAGTTTACAATTGTAAGGCTCATGACGACTGTCTCTAGACAGTTTCCGAATGAGCATGTGTAATTATTTTTATCAGCGTTGGTGAGCTCCTGGCATTTTGTCTGTTTTTTTGTTTTGTTTTTCACTAAGCAATAAGAAGGCAGCAGCATAATGTATTTATTATAAATCTGATAGACCCTCTGGGTATCGTGTCGAAGGCAGTGCACAGGCACAGAGAAGACACTGCAGCGATTACCACGCTCTCAAACCTCCTTTGTTTCCAAACTGCTTTGTCACTCGGGCGGCACACTGTCGCTCTACTGAGGGCAGCTGGGGTAAACCTAAAGATTGTTGTTTCTATGGCAGCCTGTATTATTTGCATTGGGCGCATCCTGGTGAAATCTGCCTCACCAGTCTTCACATATGTTGTGCTTTCACTTACGTCTGCCTCATACCATCTGTCCAATGGAAACAGTGCTGGGTTAGGTCAGCTTGGTCCAAACTCAGGTCATGCTGGTTCAGCAGCTCATTGATTATACAACTAATTCCTCCAGGCACACTGTTCATATAATACTTAAATAAATGAAAACAGAGGATGATAGAAGCTTTGACAAAGTAAAACATACAGTATTCGTTGTAAATTTGTATCATGTGATTTCCAACTATCCGCTATTTGTTTTGCATGGATATAGTTTTATAGTTATTTGCAGTTTAATCCCTACCTCTGGCTGTAATCCAAACATCCATGATCTCATTAACACGCATCTGGCAGGACTGTCTATATAATACATCTACATTCTATAAAACATCTGCTTGCTCAACCCTTACATGCACAAATGTATAACTCAGTCAAGATTTTTGTGTTTGTACACATATTTTTCACACAGAATTTGTCCATTTTGAGGCATTTTGTTTTCGTTTAAGGTACTGTAGTGTCCTGTTTTCTGTAGTGATCATAATGATTTACAAGGTTAAATTGCTTTAAAAATATTAAATATTACATAAATGTCTCCTTTATCAATTTTTATATTTCCTACAAGGCCAAAAATATATATACCATTGTACCCCCTTCCTCCATTTATAATGGTCAATTCACCTGTACTGTAGGCTTCGGTCTATTCTAGAGTCCTTTCCTAAAGGAAAGTAAATTGATGTAGTGATTGTCATATAGCTTCTGTCATTGGATTTCAGATAAACAAATCAATGCAGCGTTGTTAAGGGACATGTTATTGAGGATGCTGTGTTAGGCATTTTAATGAGTTCCTGTTCATTCCCTTATTTCACCGGTTCATCACCGTGTTTCCAAATGCAAATCATAAAATGACTACATTGTGGCTACAACTGTGTTTAAATGTCAGTTGTGAGTCAGATTCATTTCAAAATGCCTGGATATTGACAGCTTGCCCTTACTGTTCTTGAAAAGCAAACAGAAAGCACAATCACTTCTCCTATGGGATTCAGGGTTGTTTACTATCTTTCAATGCTTTAACCCTAGAAGTCTATAGCTGTACTTTATTTATTCTTAATGAAAGTATGAGAGAACAAGTTCAAGTTCGTTTTTATCAGTAATATTAACAAAAGTGTTTTTTCCAGGGCAAAGGACTCTGCACCACAAAAGTGATGTTCTTGAGACGGTTGTGTTGGTAAACCCGTCACAAGATTCGGTTGTATCGGAGGTAAAGTTCATTTATTTGGTGCTCTTTTTGTTTCTTACAAAGGCTGATTAATGGATTTGATGTTGAACTGAATAACCTTGGTGATGCACAACCTTGTAATGACTTGCTGGAAACAGACAGACAATAATAGGGTAATGTGTTTTAAATGCCCTCTATGTCTCTTTATGTCCTAGATCCATTCTCTTGTATCTGACCAAGCTGTGCACAAGCTACTTGTCCTGAGTGGGCAGAGCTTGGACCAAGGTGACCTGGTTCTGCAAACTGGAGTCTTTACTCATCAAACCTTCTCACGTGTGTTTGCTGATCCTGCGGTGAGTTTAGACCATTTTAACTTTATAGTTACAGCATTTCCAAATGCATTTTTAGAAACATTATCCTGTTCTATAATCATGATTCAATTGAAAAACAAATTGCTCTGGTTGTTTTACATACAAGTCTGTTTATTTGCTGAAACAAACATGTATATACATATATAAATTAATCATGTTGGATTTGTTTTCATCTTGTAGGTCAGTAATCTTCTGGTTAAAGCCAGCCCTGGACACCAGCCTACACTGACCGTATCTTGTCGTGGTGAGGCAGGCTGGAGTTCTATAGGCCAACAGCAACATATTAGGGAGTTGCTGATTTATAAGCTGAATCCTGAGCCCATACTTCCTAAGATGGAGGGGGTCACCGAGTTCACAGAGTACATATCTGAGACTGTGGATGTACCATCCCCATTTGACCTTCTTGAGCCTCCCACCTCTGGAGGATTCCTAAAGCTCTCAAAGCCTTGCTGCTACATCTTTCCTGGTGGAAGAGGGGACTCGGCCCTCTTTGCTGTCAATGGTTTTAACATTCTGATCGATGGCGGCTCTGACAGAAGGTCATGCTTCTGGAAGCTTGTCAGACATTTAGATCGTATTGATTCTATTCTTCTTACACATATCGGTGCTGATAACCTTCCCGGGATCAATGGACTCCTTCAGAGGAAGGTTGCAGAGCAGGAGGAGGAGGAGTCTCAAGGCTCCACCACGTACAGCGACTGGATGAAGAACCTCATCTCTCCAGAACTTGGAGTCGTATTCTTCAATGTGCCAGAGAAGCTTCGAACATCAGAATCGAATTTGAAAGTCAAGCGGAGCATTGAAGAAGCCTCTCTTACTTTGCAATACCTCAACAAGCTGGGAATCAAACCTGAGCCTTTATCTCGAGTGGTTAGTAATACGATCGAGCCGATAACTCTTTTTCACAAAATGGGTGTGGGGAGGTTGGACATGTTCGTCCTGAACCCTGTGAAGGACAGTAAGGAAATGCAGTTCCTTATGCAGAAGTGGGCAGGTAACAGCAAGGCTAAGACAGGAATAGTGCTTCCCAATGGAAAAGAGGGAGAAATATCTGTACCTTATTTAACATCTATCACTGCTCTAGTAGTGTGGCTCCCTGCCAACCCCACAGAGAAAATCGTAAGGGTTCTTTTTCCCGGAAATGCACCACAGAACAAAATACTTGAAGGGCTTGAAAAGTTGAAGCACCTTGACTTTCTGCGTTATCCGGTTGCTACACAAAAAGACATATCTTCTGGACTCTCACCAACAGCTGTGAAGCAAACAAAGTTGAAGCAAAGAACTGAGAGCAAAGAAAGTCTTAAGTCATCTCCTAAGACTCATGCACCAATGAAGCCTTCTAAGAAAGAAACAGACGAACACGAGGATGTATCTTTCATCGAAACAAAGAGTGACTCTGTCAAGGAGAACAAGATTGAGAAAAAAGAAGAAAAGAAACACACTAAACCACTGAAACCGAAAGGCGAAGTTGCAGAGAAGAAAAAACTACTGAAGGAGAAATCTCTGAAAAAACACCCAAAGGAAAGGGTGTCAAAAATGGATGAAAAGAAAGACAAGGAAAAGAGAGAGGTAAAGAAAGAAAAACGTGACATTAAAAAAGATGACGGAATGAAAAAAGATGAGAAAAAGATTAAATCCAAGGACGTGTCAAAACCCGAACTGAGGAAAATAACTAAACCTGACCTGAAACCCTTCACACCTGAGGTCAAGAAGACGCTCCACAAAGCTAAAACCCAGGTCAAATGCAAAACGATAAAAAGCAAACCTAAAACTACCAAAGTGGACAGTGCAGAGACTGTAGCCGCACCAGTGGTTAAGAAGATTGAGCCTGAGGTACAAGAGAACAGAACAGAGGTTGTATCTGCTCACTCTACAGAAGATTTAACTAAGGACATTGATGATTTTAGATCCACTGAAAAAACTGAACATTTTGAGGCTCCTAAAAGTGCCCTTACGATCTCAGAATTAGCAGCTGAAGAAACAGGAAGTCCCAAGACTGTAGACAAGAAAGAGCAGGATCATGTCCCTCAAACTGCAACAACAGAGAAAACAGAAATCAAAGAAGCTGTACCTTCAGAAATGCAAGAACAACGGCATGAGCCCCAGGCGCCAGAATTAGAGAAATTTGAGGATGAGGGTGCAGCTATTGAAGATGAAGATGAGGAAGAGGTTGAAATACAAGCTATTAGAAAGACGAAAGATGATGAGGAGGAAGACATGGGTATAGGAGATGAAGAGGATGAAGGGGCAGAGAAAGAAACCAAAGACTTCGAAGGAATGGACAGAAAGCATGAAGTTGAGGAAATGGAGAAGAAAAAACAGTGGGAGGAAGTAAAGACCAAAGCTGAGGAGGAGATGTTTGAAGATGATGTGATTGAAAAAGCTGAGCTAGAGGAAGCAGAAGATTTGGATGCCATTGCAGATGAAGAAATAAAATACTTCCCTGCTGAGAAATTAAAGGATGCTGAGGTCAAAGAAGAAGATGATGCATACTTGTCAAATGTTGAGGGTATTACATCAACTGCTCAAGGAGCTGCTGCAGCAGAGCACCTATCATATATCCAGGATGAAACCATTCCAGGTTATCCAGAGACTGAGCAGACCATCTCAGATGAGGAGATTCATGAAGAAGCAGAAGACAGGATACCACACCTCCAATATGAGGTTGGTAGCTATGACGTCTCAGTCCCAGCCCAACCAGGCTCCTTTGATGATATCCAAGGAGCGAGAGAAATACAAGCAACTGCAATGGGAAATGAAACTGGCAAAGCACAGGAGCCAGCTATTTCCATCTACACCAGCATTCTCGCAGCTCCGTTAGCTGAAGAGGAACATGTTTCATCAGCAACCTCCATAACGGAGTATGACAAGCTGTCCTCTTTACCCACTTCTGTTGCAGAAGATCAGTCAGTAGCATCAATCACAGCTCCTCAGACTGAAGACACTGGAAAAAGTTCTCTGGTCTTAGACACCGTAAACAGCGTACAGCCTGTTGCTCAGATCGAGGCCACCCAGGGGAAAGACTATGTACATTCAGCTGGAACCATCTCACCAACATCTTCCCTAGAGGAGGACAAGTGCTTCAAATCTCCTTTTGATGAATCTCCTCCACTTCCCTTAGAAGGTAAAACAGAGGGAATTGAGATGGCAGCCCATTGTGATGACGAAGAGGAGGATGAGTATGAAGATCAAACGCCAAATGTTGACATTTCACTCGGAAAGTTACAAGAAGGATATGCCTCGCCTGATAGACTTGACAACGAGAAAGAAATAGACACACCTAAAAGTCCAGTGCCTTTAGTTTCAGATACTTCTGTTGAGAAAAAATCCTTGCCTTCTGAGATTGAGATGAGGTCAGTTTCCCCAATTAAGGAGGAGTCATGTTTTGAAAAACAAACCACTCTATTTTCCCCAATGCATAGTGTTTCTACGCCTACAGTTTCTGAATCCAGCATTTATCCAGAGGTGGAAGACCGCTGCGTTAGTCCTGATGACAGCACTGTTAAAATGGCTTCTCCCACACAATCTGGACCTCCTAGCACATCTCACACACCTCTAAGAATGTCACCTGTGGAAGGCAAGGATAAACTCTTTAAAGAGTCCCATCAGGAAATACAAGAGCCAGTTAGCTCCACTGAAGTTAAACTGGAAAAGGAGAGTGAAAAACAAAAACCTGATATGTTAGACAAGAAGGAAATACATCAAGGAGAAGAGGAAGGCAAGAAAAGCACCCTGGAAAATGAAGTGTCAACTTCTGCACTCCTTCGCTTTGGGGAAAATGTTGAGGGCTCTTCTGCTGTAAAAGAAATTGTAACAGTTTTACCATCAAGAGAAACAGGTGGAGCTGAAATAATGCCTCATCTAAGTGCTGAAAACAAGGACAGAATTGAAGAGGACCTTAAAGAAAGCACTAAGCCATTGGTCCTAGAGAAAAAAGAAGGCAAGTTATCTGAGGAAGCTCATGATATAAATGCATCCACGGAAAAAGAAGAAAAAAGAGAAAAGGAGAAAGAAAAGTGTGAGGATGAGAGAGATGTTGAAGAGAAGCACAAAGAGAAAGAACACACACTAACACATGCAGAACTTACAAAACATGATGGTGTTATATCAGGACCAGAGAAAACAGCATTACCTTTTAAAGAGGATTCTGATGAAAAAACAATACAAGAGAAGTCGCATGATAAGAGTTCCCCAACAATTCTGGAAAGATCTGAAATGGAGAAACAAATTCAGGAAATTGAACGAGAGAAAGCCGAACTATCTTCCAAATTGCTACAAGAATCTAAAGAGAAAGATCTGACTGATTCATCTTATCACTCCCAAGAAACAGGTTTAGACATCAAAGTAGAAACATCAACATGCCACGAATCATCTGAAAAATATATATGTGCAAAACAAGACACAGTAGAATCAGATAAAACAGCTAAACTGGAAAAGACATCTGTGCTGACATCAGAGTCAATTGAAGTTAAACCAGACATTTCAGGGGAAAGTGTTTCATCGGTCTGTAAAATAGACCAGACTAAGGACCTCAAAACTCAACTACAGCAATTAACTGAAGGAACAGATGTTGCCTTAAAAGATGATGAAAATGCAGAAAGCAACATTGAGTCTTGCATGACATCTGAGAAAATCATTTCAGCTGCTAAAGAACATGAAGAATCTAAAAGCACAGAGGAAATAAAATCTAAAACACAAGAGCAAGTCTCAAAACCAGATTCTCAATATCTAAATGTGCATGTGCAAGAGAGTCAGCCTATTACAGAGAAAAATTATTTATCTGGTAAAGATGTTGAAGAAACAAAAGAGATCCCAACACAAGAGAAGGAATCTCATGTATTAGGGGTAGCTCTATGTGAAACTGAAATAACTGTCAAACAAGATGAAGGACAAAAGGAGAAGTTTTTGGAAGAAACACAAACTATGGGTGTAGAAAAAATAGACACACAAACTTTGGGTGTAGAAATTTTTTACCAAAAATCAGGATATGAATCAGTAGAAGGCCAAACACAAATTTCCCAGTCTGTCGTTTTACACGACACACATGAAGAGGCTCAAAGTAGCCAAGAAAAAGAGAAAAATAAAGAAGACACCAAATCAATAATATTAACTTCTGATAAAACTGATTCTACACCAAAACACCATGAATTTAAAGATGAAGAAGCAGTCTTGAAAGAAGGTCAAGTCGAGCTGCCTGTCTCTAAGGAATTAAGTTATTTTGATAAAGAGTATCAACACTGGCAAGAAAAAGAGGTAGAAGAGAGCATGGTAGTGACAGACATCACCAAACTAACTACCAAACCTATTGAAGAGTCTAAAGAACATCAAACTTTTGGAACAACAGATATGTTTACTACTTCTAAATCTGAATATGACTCTAAAATGGAGAGCCAACCCCAGACAATAACATCAAAGGACGATTCACAAGCTAAAGAAGATGAAATAAGTAAAGGCTTAGTTGTCAAATCTGAACACCCAGTTCTGTTTGAAGACATACCATCAAAAGCAAATGAATTTAAAGATAAGTGTGTGGATGACAGTCAGATCTCTAAAGATACAACACCATCTAAGAAAACAGATTCTGCTGCTAAACAAGATGAGCTGTATGAAGAGAAAAAAATTGAAGAGACTGTTGCTAAAATTCCAGAATCAAGTATAGTGACAGATTTGGCTGGTGATACAAAGCAAGAAGTTAAAACCACACCTCTGGAAGAAGAAAAGGTTCAGAAAATGCAATCAGAATCAGATAAAGTTGAGGATTCAAAGTCAGAACATGATTCTTTGGACAAACTGATGAAAAAAGATGAGATATCAGAACAACATCGTCATGCTGAACAAGATAAAGTCAGCAAAGAGTTTGAGAAGAAATTATTAGAAGAAGATGCATCAAAATTGTTGTCAGAGGAAGAAGAGGTTAAAGCCAAGTTGGAACAGGGAGCTGAAAGTACATCTCTTCCAGAATCATCAGAAAAAAAGTTTGAGGCCTCAGATCTGACTTGTAAAGATCAAGTCAAGTTGAAAGATGAATCCCAAAAGGATTTCAAGCAGTATACATCATTTCACGAAACAGATACTTTACCATCATCAGACATTGGATTCAAATTAAATTTAGATTATAAGGAAAAATGCCTTGAGGAGATAGCACAAGAACCATTGACTGTAGACAAAACAAAAGACAGCATGAAGTCAACTTATGAATCTACATTTCCAACAAAATTTTCAGATGAAGATGAAAGTACAGAGGAGGATGAAGGAGACGCTGTTTGTATGGGAGGAGCTGGTTCAAGACCATTATCAATAGAACCCTGGAAGTCTGAGGTGCAAAAAGCTAGCAGTTCTGCACAACCTTTCACATCTGATAGTATGAAAAAAGAGGAAATTTTAGAAGAAAGAGAGTTGGCTAGAGATTCAGGCGAAACATCGGCAGAACTAGAGAAAGAATCTAGGGTGGATACCACCTCACCAACTCTTGCTCCTGCAGATAAAAGCAGTACACCTGTAACAGAGATTTCAAGTGAGAGCAAAGCAATGAGCATCAAACTGTCCTCTGGCGATAAGTCAAGTGTTGAGGATACTAAACATGAAACATCGCTCTCTTCAAAAGAGACTGCAAAACCAGAGAAGGAGGCTGAGCGGGAAAGGGAAGGAGAACGTGAGGTTGCCTCTCCAGGGTTTGAACCACATTCAGATTTTCAAAAAACTGCTAGCGTTGATGAAAAATGTGCTAAGAAGACTGACACTGACAAAATGGAATCCAAAAAGGAAAAGGATGACAAGATGACTTATGAAGTGGAAAAAGAAAGCTACGAGGCTTCTAAATACGAACCGTATGAAAAGCCGATCTCAAAAGACACTGAGATAGAAAAAGTGGAAGAGATTCAGCGTTGTAGTCTGGATATAGATTTCGATGACAATAGAATAGCAAGTCAGTCCCATTTGCTTGGAGCTGCATGCCCGGTAGAAGAACAAAGTGATGAAGAACCAGTTTCTTTCAGTAAGGTTGATTATCAGACTTCATTTACAGAGACTAGGACAAGTGTTCACAGCAGCCACAGTGCCTACTCAGAGCATGATAATAAGGAACTATACCGAGAGGAACAATTGGTTGGGGAAGAGAGACAAGATACAGTTTATGTGGACAATAGTTTGAGTTACGCAGAAACCTCATCTACTGTAGGGTTGAGGTCGTTTGCCTCAAGCGATTTGCAAGACAAATCAGAAAAGTTGGAAAGAGAGGAGAAAGAGAAGGAGAAAGAGGACACACAAGGAGAAGATGAAGGTCATGCTAAATTGTCACAAGAATCTTGTACATCCTCTAGTGTGAGCCAATCTGAGATGTCTGACCATACAACACATAAGACATTGGCAACACCTAAATCAGATGACTTGGACAAGACCACCACTTCTGTTGAAAGTCATGCAATAGAGGCTTCCCCTCAACAAGGAATTATCTCACCATCAGAAGATGAGTCAAGTTGTCAGGGCCCAACACCGTCCTCAGCTTCCACCTACAGTGAGACCAAAACACAGAGTCAAATCTCTAAAAGTGAAGCTAGTAAAGAGAAAAACAAATTTGATTCAGATGAATACAAAGAGGAATCGTTTGGTTCTGGTCGGTACTCACCACCTGAGAAAGAAATACCCTCTACCAGGTTGTTGCACGAAGAAGCAGAATCTAGTGCCGCCACTCCTAGTGTTTCAGGACAATCGATGACTGTTGATGACAATGTTCTTTCATTTGAGCGCGTTAGCAAAACCGATTCCCCTACAAGCAAGTCATTGATGGTGAGTGGGGAGGCAGAGGAATGCATGGTCACAAGCCAGAAAATACTTGCAGAAGAGGAAGAGTATGAGGATGATGAAGAAGAGGATGCAAGTGACTTGGATATTGAAAAGGGTGCAAGAGAGATCTCTGAGAAAGAGTCCAAGGCAGCATCTGATGTCAGTGCTACATCAAAATCACCTGAGGTTAATAAAGAGAAGACAAAAGAAAAAGAAGAAACCACTGATGCTGTTGAAGTTGGAGCAGCTCAACAGGCAAGCACTGTTGGCCCATCATCTACAGAGATGAAGGCACAGACAACAGAGCCTTCAGTAGGACAAGAAGATCAACATGATGTATGCAGCAAAGACGCTGAAGAATCAAAAAAAAAAGACACTATTTTGGCTCAAACTGACATACTCAAGACCAGTGATGACAAACATGAACCACAGAAAGCTTCAGATCACAAGCCTGAAGGCTCTGAATCCCTGGCCACTGCTCAGACAGCCATGTCTGATCCAACCTACTCTTCCTCATCATCATTCAGTTGCTCTTCTTCAACGTCTGCATCATATTCAACTGGTCAACACCTTGGAGAAGGGCCAGACATCCCAGTTACCATTCTCAGTGCTCAAATGAGGTCAGATGGAGACAGTATTTCATACGAGTACTCATCACTGAAAGAGGAAGAATCGCCGATCATGGATTTACCATATTTAAGTACTGGGGTTCATTTAAAAGATGAATACATGGATGTTTCTGGTAGATTTATACCTGCTGCCGCAATAACGGACTGCAGTCTTCCCAGGTTTTCTACCCTCAGTCCTTTAGAAGAATCCAAATCCTTTCTTCAAGATCAAACATCATCAGCTGAGGAGAAGTCAGAGGAAGAGATGTCCAGTCTTAAATCTGACAGGGAACATCTTTCTAAATCTAAACATGTATCTGTAACAGAAACACACAGCTCAAAACTGCCAGATTCAGCAGCGTCCAAGTCAGCACAGCCAACTGAGATAGCATCTGATACATCTCACATGTTTAATATTGCACCTTTGCAGAAAGCTGACTCTGGTGACAAACACTCCAAGGAACAGTCTCCTGATGATGAGCCTGAAGAGAACAAACGTGATTTTGAGGAGGGAACTTTACCTTGCATAATTGAGTGTGATAGATCTTCAACACCTGATCAAAAAACAAGCAAAGTATCATTAACAGAGCAACCCACTGATGTGAAAACCTCAACAACAAAACTTGATCAGAACACAACAGATGGAGCCCCAGAAGCAATGAGCTCTCAAAAGGTTCCATCCACGGTGTGTGAAATACTCGGTACCAGCATAGTCACTGAAGGTGTAAAGCAAGAGGGGGAAATTAAGATGTCAGGGGAAATGAAACCCCAGACTGAGAAAACACAGGAGACGGCAGAGTTAAAAGAAGCAAAAGTGAGCAAGACGGAATATGAAGAGAAAAGTGAGATGGATGAAAAAGAAGTAAAGCCCAAAGCAACAGAGGAAGAAAAGACAAAACATGAAGAGAAGGTTGAAATGAGCTCGGAAAAGAAGGAAGAGTTTCTAGATGACGGCAAGAAAGAAAAGTCAGAGAAGAAGATGGAGAGTGAAAGAAAAGCTGAAGTCCTGTCAGAAGAACCAAACGAGAAGATACAGATGGAAAAGATTGTGGAAAAGGAGGAATCGAAAGCTAAGTCACAATTAGAACAATTAGAGGTGAAGATAGAAAAAAACAGCGAGAAAACAGATACAGTTGAGGCTAGCCAGCATAGTACCCTTCCATATGCAATGCAGCATGAGGATGTAATATATATAAAGGCTCCACCTGGCTATGGGGAAGATGTTTATGAAGGTATGGAGGAGGAAGACGACGAGGTGATAAAACATGGCTCAAAAGAACATCAGTCAACTCCACCTTTGGCTCATTCATCAGGAGACCAGGCCTCTTGCCCCGAGGACTCCAAAAAGTCAGACGAGGGACCCACTCGACCCTCTGACCTCTGCATGGAAGCCACATCCTCTCATTCACCTTCACTCTTCAAACACCGTAAGGGAGACATCTCTCCGTCCTTTATTAACCCAAGTCCACATGAACTGTCCAGTGAGGAGGGAGAGGAAGATGCCAGAAGTGATCGCTCAAGGGAGGATGATGGTGATGAGCATGGGCAGCACTCCATCAAGAGGAGATCTCATAAACAGCAGCATCGTCATTCCCAAAGTCGCCCAGAAGATGCCAAGGAAGCTTCACACAGCCTTCCAGGTGGTACTGCGAGTGGCGTTCTGTTAGCTGGGGAAGAAACTCCCCCTACATCTTTGAGTGAGTCGATCCCATCTCAGTCTGACTCAGACGTTCCTCCAGAGACTGAAGAATGTCCGTCAATTACAGCAGAAGGAAATCTTGACTCTGATGAAGACGCAGAGCATCTGCCAGTAGACAAGATGTCCGCCGCTGGTAGCAGTGGAGGAAGCCATCATTCCTCCTCCCCAAGGAGTCACGATCCCCCACCCGTCCCAATGAAAGACCCTCTTCCCCACCCACCTCACCCTGACGTGTGCATGGTCGACCCGGATGCGCTTCTCAATGGTCAGACGCACACAGAACGACCAGTGAAGAAAGACCTCAAAACCGGTAGAGGCTTGAGGAAGACGCTTGGGAAATCGGCATCACCTGCACGTAAAGGAGAAACGAAAAGCAGAAGATCTACCACCCCTGTGAAGCACACATCCAAAGACTCCTCGCCTCATATTCCTTCTCTGAAAAGAAAAGATTCCGAAAGAGCATTTCGTTTGTCCAAGATGGCCGAGACACAGGGATCAAGGGGAGACGTGTTTACCTCCGCAAAAGGATTAGTCAATGGAGTTAAGAGTAATGCAGGTACAAGTGTCTCATAACTTGACAACAATGGCCCTGCAATTGCAACAACGTGTGCAAATAACCAATGTTATGATTTATTTAGGTTCTAACCAGAAGTCGAGCACTGGAACTTCACCGGTATACGTTGATCTAGCTTACATTCCCAATCACTGCAGTGCTAAAAATGTCGATCAAGAGTTTTTCAAGAAGGTGCGTGCCGCATACTATGTCATTAGTGGAAATGACCTGGGTAGTGGTGAACCCAGCCGTGCTGTTCTTGATGCACTGCTAGAGGGCAAAGCACTGTGGGACACTAACCTTCAGGTAACATCCAACTTTATATTTGTATAAATGTCTCAGTGCTTTGGTTTCCATACAATGTTATTCAATGGGGCCCACGTTTGTTTGGTTATCAAGGTTCTTTAAAATATCAACTTTGTGTGTGGTTTGATTTCTTTAACAGTATTTAATTATTTATCTGACATTTCTTTTCTCTTTTAGGTGACTTTAATTCCGACCCATGACACAGAGGTAACTCGGGACTGGTATCAGCAGACCCATGAAAAACAGCAGGATCTGAATATAATGGTGTTGGCCAGCAGCAGCACAGTGGTCATGCAAGATGAATCTTTCCCTGCCTGCAAAATAGAATTTTGAGTTAGTTTTCCATTTAGAGCTCACCATTCATTTCTTATTCATTTCTAATCTTTTAGATTTAGGTTACTTCAACTCTCAGCTTTCCATCAGCTACCATTTACTATAGTTTGTACTCTAATCCTGAAAGGCAACAAAATCCTAGTGCTGTCAAAATACTTCTTATGAGCTTTGTTAATGATTTAAGCTGTTGTAATTTCATTTCTGATCGCATCTGCAATGCTTTGGCAGAAAATTGAATGTTCACTAGCTAGCGGCTATGACAATATACATATATAATGTTCATAGGCTACGTTTATCTGTGTATCTGAATTGCAAATTGAGTTCTCAACATGATAACATAAAGTGACTAAAATTTTGACCTCTAATGCCCATAAATTGAATTCGAAGCACAAAAATGCTTTAATAGAACATCTGATTATTGTTCCATGTCCTTGATTTTGAGCACATAAACATGTTAACAATACTGTCTGTAAAACAATATAAGGACATCCAAAATTAAGGAGTTAAAGGTTCACCGAATACCAGCAACTGAAAAAAAAGCATACACTAAACTGCTAATCCAAAGGGGATCAGTGCCAAATTATTAACACCAGTTATCTCAAAATCGGTGTACAAGTACATGAGATTCAATAGAATGAAGTATATTTTAGTCTAATAACCTGGTCTCAATGTAGTGATAGCCCTGGAAAAACACAAATATGAAGGATTGTGCTTGAAGAATCTGCAGCTGAGTAGGTTAGTGAACAGTATTTTGATATTACAATCATTTTACTCTAAAGCGTGATGCTTCCCTACTTCAGACTGGGTACAATAACAGTTGCTATGTTATTTAAAGACTGTACAGTGTCTCTTAAACTAACAACTTAAACTAAAAGCAAGAGCAACATTACACACCAATGAAGTAGACTGCCATAATAGACAATTACACAATGTTCTGTTGCTTGAGTGAAGAGTTGAATTTTGAATGAAATGTGAATGGCCCTCAATAATGTTATAAATATTCAAGACTTATTCCTAAATCTTAGATTCCCTCAGTCCACAAGCACTTTAGGTTGTATAGTCTGTTTGTTGATTAAATTTCACTGTGTTGTGGAGAGAGTAAAAAAGGTTTCAGTGGTTGTTGTGAGAGCAGACAGTGAGGTTTCTCTCCTGTGCCTTTTGCACGGCCCATTTAGAAACAAGACTGTTGTTTGACTAGGAAATTGCCGGCTTGCGCATACAAAACAAATCTTTTTAGAATAGCAATTATTTATTTTTAGAATTAGAAAGCCTCATCACTTATTTAAGTTTGTGCTGATAAGCGTCAGATGTTTATACTTATAGCATCATGTTGCACCAAGTATGATTGCACTTTTATCTAATGAAGAAGTGGGTTTGGTAGGTAGGTAGCATCTTAAACTACACATTAATTTATTTTAAAAAGCAGATATTAAACTTTTAATCAAAAAAGAGGGGACGTTGGATATTTTTTTATCTGACAGTAGAATGAAAAACTACTTTAGCTAGCTAGTATCTAATAAATTAAATGTTATTGATTACAAAAACTCAAATACCAAAATGAGATTGTGTATTTTAACAGACAGTTTTTGTTGCTAACATTAATTGGATTTTTTGTGGAGCCCCATTGGAGCCCCATTGCCTCTTTAAAATGTGTACGGGACTTCCTATTATTTCTTTAAATATACTACAGTACATTAAGGGTGAAACAGTGGCTCTACGTGTTTAACTGCATTTTGGGCATCTTAATTATCTTGGTCTCCGTTACTTAAAACAACACATTTAGGCCTCACTGGAAAATGTATATTTTGGTTTATTTAAAAGTAGCCTTGATAAAGAGCAGGCGCCATTTGTTTCTCCAAACAAAACTCTTTACTCCTCTATTTCACATTGTGCAAACCTCCCAAATATTTTAGTCCATCTAATACAGTAGTTGCTTCTTTACAGTATGTATTCAGTATTACACATTGTAGTTGACTTCATATTCATGTTATATGACAGCAGTTAAGATATCTTTGGGGTGACTGAGTGGTCAGATATATGCTTACTAGCTTACTGTGAATGCATACAACAGACATGGAGGTCAAATGCTAAGAATTTACCTGTAGCTCCCCCAAAAAAAGAGTAGCTTTGGAAATAAACTAGTTTTAGTTATAAATTGTATTATGTTAAATATACATTCACGTATAAACATTCAAATTAATCATACCAATATACAGAAATAAAAGGCAAACTGAGACCAAATTGTTTTTTTTATCTTTTTTTGTGGGGTGGATATTTCATATTTATTTTCAAATACCTGGCCTTAGTAACAACAAGTACTATGTAGTCTTGTTTAGCTGTGATTTCTTTACACAAAACTATTTTTGTGCTAAAGACGAATACGCTAACTTGAAATAATATATTTGAATGTAAAGGTTGCTTTGCTGGACTTGTTTCATCAAGGCAAAATATGCACACGGCACAGACAAACCTCTCAGAAAGAAGTGGGTGGGTTTGAATGAGGAATGACTCATGTCAAATGTCACTATGTTTAGCTATTAATTAGTTAGGGACTCGCTTACAATAATATTCCAAAACGCTGGTTTGCAGAGTTCTGTTTTACGACCACTAATAACCGAATACACTACGGATGTAAGGTTTAACTTTAACTAATATGACTTGAAATGGCAAAACAGAATCAAAACAAATGGCGTTATCCTATACATACTATTCAAGATAGAAGTTCTACGGTCACTGTAATTTACTTCGAAAAGTTAACAAAGACTAAAGATACAGTACCTCTTCAATACATGTTAGTTCAAATAAATCCTCCAAGTACTGTACATCTTTTTATCATGTGATGGATTCATTTGATCATGTGATGGATTCATTTGATCATATGTCATGTATCCGTATCCATCTTTTGCATGTGACCTTATTAGTTGTACGCCTGAATGTAATTGTTTAATGATCAGAATTGAAACAAAACTATTTTAAGATATATTTGAACAAGCTAATTGTCTCTATGGTACTGAAATATGCATATTATCGGGCTTGGCTTCTGTTTGCCCTAAGATGTTGTTGAGAAGATGCTGTGATATTTACTTGTTCTTTGGCGCTGTATGAATCTTAGTTCTCTTATTTCTTAGTGCAATATTCCACATTCTGTATTTAAATGCTCAAAAGTAGATTTCTGCTGATTTACTGTAAAGGGAACCATCCCGGTGATCATCATTAAAAAACATTTAGCAAAATTTGGAAACGTTTTGTGTGTGTGCGTTTTTATGCATGTTACACAAATGTTTTTTTTTAAACAATAAAGTTGCTCTGTCATTGTTAATGCATTAGCTAACATAAATACTGTAAAATTATCGTTCATTATTTAATTATTTACTTTAATTCATGTTATTTTTCAGCATTTACTAATACATTTTTTTAATGATTTTGAGCACTTATTCATCTTTCTTTGTAGATGTCAACTAATGCATTTAATTTTAATAAAACTTCATGGTAAAGTATTATTGTTTAACTTAGGTTTAATAAACTTATTCGGTTTTCGGACAAGCAAAATCTACATTATTTCATTTCCAGTCTTCTGTCCCATATACAAAATAAGAGACCTTTATCAAGTGAAAGCGCAAAACAATTTATGCGATTTGGCTGTACGTTCACACGGAAACGTTTTCGTTTCACGGCGTTCTCATTTCCGTGTAAGCCCCGAAGTACGCAACAATGAGAAAACGGCATCTTGCGCATGCGTATTAGGTGTGGGGGTGTGGTATGCGCGTGTACACTCAAACACAACGACGAAGAAGAAACAAATACAACAAAGTGGATAATATTGTTTGTCAACGCTTCTCCAGCAAGGTGTAGATACACCAGTGCTATAACCACCAGCGGAGACAACTTATTTATTATACTATTATTATATTACTATTTATCTACAGCAAAATCTTTACACTTATTCAGGGCGAAGAAGGGATTTTAAACGGCGCTTTTGGATCAGACCCGGGAGGACGAGTAGATGCCGGTGTTATGCTGAAAAACGCACCCCTGCCAGATTCTGCACCCCCTCATACCCACAATGGTTAGGGTGAGGATTAGGTGTTAGGGGAGGGGTTAGGATTAGGTGTGGAAAGGGGAGTGGTTAGAATTAGCCAATCAGACAGCATGTGTTTGAAGGGGGTGCTTAATCTGGCAGGGGTGCCTTTTTCGGCACAACACCGGGACAACTTTGTTGATGTCGCCACCTACAGGCGTGGCATGCGCAATACAGCGTTTTTGCGGATCTGTGTAAACGCGGATGTTTTGTTAACGTGAAACTTTTCAAAAACGCAAAAGAAAAACTTTTCCGTTTTTCATCGTGTAAACGTGGCTTAAGATTGAAACAGTTTTGTACAGAACAATATCATTTATAGAACATAAAAATATAAAATGAACGGTTCTGCCTTGTATACCTTCACTGTAAGTGAATTTTTTAAATACAATATTTGCCATTTTTCCTTACACACTTATTAAATCACAAATTAAGACGTTTTTACTCCCTTGACTCGGATTCATTTGAATTTTCAACACATCTACATTCTTTCCCAAACTATTAGCATGATGTTGTTAGCCTTCTAGTGTCCGTGGGCACGTTGACACTAATTTGCCAGCTCACACAACCCATGAACTAAACCTGTTGCTATGACAATAATGTCTGTTTTACGTTTCGAGCAAGCGAGAGTTTAGGACGATAACGTGCGAGCTATAGTGACTTTTCTCCGATTCAAGCCCTTAATAAATTCAGGGTTCTCCGAGGTTTTTATATAACTTAAACATAAGTAGACGTTTGCCATATTTCTCCCCACACGAATGAAAATGAGCTAACAAGCACAGTATGACTTCATCATTAGCTCACCGTCTGCCAGCGATAACTTGTTTCACACACCAATTTTTCACAGTCACTCATCTCGCGGTGGAAGTAATGAGCGGGTCCGTCGCCATAGCAACACAGCAGCACCGCTGAGGGCTAAACGTGAGTCATCATTTTTGTTTTGCACAGCTCTCTTTGACTCGGATCCGAAGTCACACCCGTTTTGACTTGGGAAGAGTCAAAGCAGCTTTAACATCTTCTGCTTTTTGATCAGGGAGTATTTTATACATTTGAATATAATAATTTAGTCAAATCAGAATTAAACTTTCGCACAGATTCGTATTTATAAAGATGCATATTCAGAAATACATACATAAAGCACTGGGTAATAGATCATGGTTTTGAGGATTCCCAATAAAACATATTTATGGAGCTTTACGGAGGTAAATGTTATCTAAACTAAAATCTAAAGATTTTCTAAACCAGCCACACATCAGTTTTAGATTAAAGGAAAAACTGGAATAGTTTTACAAAGATGAAACTATTTACATCATTTACTTGTATAAATCTAAACCTGCATGGTATTCTTTCGTCTGCTTAATATGGAGAGAAAGTCTGAACAATGCTGACAGATGTCAAGTCACTAAAATTCTTGAGATCTTTTGATCCCTATAGAAACAAATCACGCAAGATTGGAAAAATATCCGGGTAGATTTAACATAAGTTTATATAAAAACACGTTGCTTTGAAAGTGAAATACATTCACGTGCACTTTTTACATCAGATATTTTATTACGTAATACAATGCTCTAAAATTAAATATTCCTACTTAAACTTTACAGAGTAAACAATTGTCAAAAACAGTAGATTGTATACGGTTGAAAACATTCTTGAAGTCTTTACAGAGACAGCTAAAGCTCATTTTACACACATAAAATTAAGCCACATTAATTTAACCCCAAACAATGCCGTTTGCAGTATTACCACATAATAAAATACAATGATCATTTTATTCAATGCTCAAAATATAGAGCATTAACAAAAATCAAATCTCTAAAAATGTAAAAAATAATATCCTCAAAATACATCAACTTAAAGACAGTGGCATAATTACATTTCACTTAAAATTCACACTGTATCGAATGGCACTATAAATCAATGGGATCTTTGTGATTATATGTAATAATTAAAATAAAATATAATAATTCAAAACTTTGATTTGCATTATTGTGTGCAATGTTACTGCATTGGTGTCTGGATACAACAACAAAAAATACAGAGACATGACTAATGTCTATAATATAGCTGTTTCTCTACGATCATAATTACTATCCGGCTCCATCAGATGACATAAGTACAGCGGAAGAGTTAATTGTTGGTTTCACTGCTCTATTTGCTGACAGAGCAAGAGCTCAACATCAGCTGAAGTGCCTCTGTGTATTGTTCAGGCAGAAGAGTAGTTTAATACGATGGTGTGAACATTAGCAGCCTCAAAGAGGAAGTAGCTCTTTGGAACTAATTGACGCTGATTTAGGATCAGCTTCTGCAACAGCAAACCTGTATCAGGATCACTAACAAAAACATATGAAGTAGTCTACTCGCTGTTGAATCCGAAGTTTGATGAAGGCTCAGTTAAAGATGGAGACGATGGTCCGGAGCTGGATACTGTGCTGGGGGGACCGCTGCAGTCTGCATCCAAAGTAAAAAGAGAAACGTGTCATTTTTGTCCAGTAAAAAGACATTACTACCCTATTTTAAGTGAGTTCCATTGTGTATTATATAATTTTTTGGGGAGAAATAAACATTCAACATTCATTCATAGAACCGGTATTCTCTTTGTATTATCACACATTAAAAGCCTTAATGTAACACAATCAAAACCAGCACAAATGCACAATTTATTTATACTTTTTTATTCAACATGTTTCTTGTTCCCTTTTCCAAAACAAAATGAGAGTAAATGGGTTACCAGAGACTAACGCGACATAGATTTTCTTTTACTGTGAGCAGCTGCTAAAACATCTAAAGACTAGACATAAATCACCATCTCTCAGAGGAAATTGTGCAGCATTAAAAGCCAACAATAATTCTCTAAATGGAAGGGCTGAAGCCTAAAATAAACTCAGACAACTTGAAAGATGAGTGGCATGAGTCCTCGATAAAAACCACCACAGAAATTTGAAAGGTTTTCAATAAAATACAGTAACATTGTGGACCATTAGCTTTTTCCATTCAAACCAATGCAAAATTTGTTTTTGTAGTGTATTGAGCGTAAGTTTATAATAGTTTATTAAAGTTTTCATTAAAACCAATACAATTCCCATTCATAACCATTCAATCCATAATTTTCTATTGTGTTTTGGGCAGGGTTCTATTGTTTTTTAAAAAGGGCTCCAAGAGTGAAAGAATTGTGGAACATTTTTGATAGTTTACATTACAGTGTAGTATCAGTAGTATAGTCTAGGCCTGGGTTATACCTCAATAATTATCACCAAGAAGTGTATTAAATAATTTATTATTTTCTTATACTTTGAAACTTTTGAATGGCAGCTGAGTGATATGCTGAGGTAAACTCACACCAGAGAGGTCGGCTAGGCGGCTGGCTCAGCTGGACAGGGTTGGTCACTGGGGTATCCTGACTTTCAGTATCCATGGAGGGCTGCGTGTGTGATTCAAACATGGCAGACAGAGCTAGAGACAAAAACGTATGAGATCATAAATGAAGTCATTTGTGAACTAACTTTTAAATGGAATTGATATGTGAATGCGTGTCCACTTACATTTAAGCCTCTTGAATTGCGTCTCGCTTACATTTTTACAGACCGCCGTGAGGAATTCATCCACCTGCTTGAGGGACAGCGAGTTGTGTAGCGTCTCCAATGGATAGATAGAGGGCACCAGAGTGCAACCTTCAAACCCTGCAGCAGACATACAAACACATGGTCCAAAACATACACCACAACTATGAGCCATCACATGGCTTTCTCCAAACATTTTTTCAAGCACATCAGCATGTGCTTCTACTGAAACAGCACAAAAGTACAGAAGACTGTTATCTCAGCGATCGCAAAGTAATCTACGTTGTGATATACAGTAAACAGAAATCTACAGCAGCACACGATGCAACCCAAACCACAAACTAAGATGACAAAGCTTTAGCCTCTGAAAGCATTGAATAAAATTGGCATGTGATACGTTGCCTGAAATGTAGTTTATTGTTGCCAATGTATTACACTTTTACTTTAAAATAGATGCCATATTTAATTTAATGCAAATGAAAAGAGGCATATAAAGAGGCATATAGAATATATCATGATTCCAACCCCATGGTTGCCATTTATGATCTACTAGTGGATTTTTAGTAATCAAAGACTAATTTTCATTCATGTTAAACTCAATATGGCATGTGTAGCTCAAAAACTTGTCTGCAACCATGCCAAACCCCATCTCTACAGACCCCTTTTTCTCTTGGTCCAATAACAGGGTTTGGCTTTTTAATACAGTACAGTGCAAGGTAGTATAAGTTTAAAGGGTGTTTTAATTAAAAATGAAAAATCTGACATCATTTACTAACCCTCAGCTTGTTTCAAACCTGTATAAATGTGTTTGTTCCAATGAACACAGAGAAAGATATTGGGAAGGATGTTAGCAATTTTCAGTTCTGGGACACCATTGACTACCATATTAGGAAAACAAAATATACATATTTTTTGTTCTGTTGAACACATACATAATGAGATATTTTGAAGAATTTAGGAAAACAAAGAGTTCTCGGGCACCTTTGACTACCATTTAATTCTTCCTACTATGCTAGTCAGTGATGTCACGGAACTGAAAATTACTGACATTCTTCCAAATATCTTTCTCTGTGTTCATCGGAACAAAGTAAGTTATACAGGGATGAAATAACACAAGGGTGAGTAAATGATGACAGAATTTAGGGTTAGGTAAATGGCATTTTTCGGGCGAACTATCCCTTTAACACCCAGCTAAATTAAAGGCTTATGAGCTTTACATGTTTGTTGTTTTGTTTATCTAACCAACAAAAATATCACCAAGCACATAAACAAGTGTAAAACTATAATAATCCTATTACATTTGTTTAAGAAGATGCTAAATATTTCTTAGTTTGAACCTATGTTTATGTTAACGGTAATGTAATTAAACAACGGCAAAGTGCAAATACAAAATGAAACACCGTCTTAGTTTATAGCAATTTCTTGCCAAGCAAACTAAAAGTTCAAGACATCTTCACAGATTTCTTTTTGACATACTACAGCAGTTCGATGTGACCAAATGTGAAAAAAGCGTCATTCAAAGCTACAGTACATCGACATAATAATAGTTCATTGTGACCAGACGCTGTCAAGCTCCAAACGCCTGAAGACTTTTAAACTTCTTTCCTTTTGTTTCACTGAAAAAATCTAAATACATGTTTCACACAAAAAGTGAATCAAGATTTTTCATTTATGCACAGAACGTTAATTCCACTGAAACCCTATGTTTAGGGCGGCTTTGTTTTGCATAGCAAATGAAGTCGACATGCTGTGTGGAGACACCATATGGCAACATCTACTAATATGACTGGCTGCTTTTAAGCCCTGACACAGCGGCACGCTCAGATTCAACAACTGAAAACTAAACATAAACATGATTTATGTCTCTGAGCCAATGGTTCAGAAATTAAATTTTCCTAAACATGTTGCTGACAGTAAAAATGGCTTCGCAAATTGTTACAGTATACTTACTCTATGTAGGCATCCACATAAGCAAGCTGTCTCCGCCAAACCATACGCACAGACATGCAGTTAGAAAAGTTAAGATGACAGAAAAAAGCTGCATTAGCATAAAAAGGAATAAAACAGCATAAGACACAGTAAGATACTGTAACTGGCCACAGATACAGAATCTGCATCTGAAGCCATAAAGACTGACAGCGTACATTTACAGCACAAATCAGAAAATGAGAACTGGATCTGGGAGACGACAGAGCGAGTGACACACGGGCTGACCAGAAAGGCATTCTGGGGGTTCCTGGTGGGAGTGGAACCAATTGCTGAGCAGGCGCAGGTGGTAGGAACAGTGATGTAGGTGGTGGGTCAGAACAGGGTCAACAGAAAGCCCACCCAGCAGTTTTGATACATGCTGCTCATCTAAGAGCATCTCTGAGGGGAAAGAGTTAGGAAAGAGAATGGGAAATGGGGAAAAGAAGTTAGGATGTAAAAGAGGGGACGATACCAACAGAGGACAATTCTGGGAAGGTTGAGAAGAGGAACAAGGAGGTGACAAGACTGATATATATCGATATTGCTGATCAAATTCATTTTTTGCACAATAATAAAAGTGCTGTATGTAGATTTTCAAGATGACACAAGGCAAGTCAATTTTGAGCAAGGATTGTATGAAATTAATGTTAATTTTGTTCAATTCGGTGTATATAATTTATAACTTGCTTGAATTGAATTTCAATCATTTCAGTTGCTTCTTAATGGGTAAGGAAGGAAAAAGACTCATCAAAGGCCTCCTTTGGACTCATTTAAAAGTTCACTTCTCATACTTATTCCCAGTGTTTGTATGCCACAATTGAACGAACATTAAAGCCTAACAACCACTTTTGCTAAAAGCCTATTCTCATATTTCTTGAAATAAGAGAAACATTTCTCTGCCGATAAACGAAATGGAAAATTGCGAAAGGTAGGAAATGATGGCAGTGAGTGACAGAATGAGGAGAAGTGGGAGTAGGAGAGAGTGGTGAGGTAAGCCAAGAGGTGGGAGGGATGAAGGAGAAACAGAGAGGATTGAGATGAAGTAGAAGAGGAAAGAAACGAGAATGTATACAGCAGCCGCAGCTTCTGTTTCAGCCCCGCAGGGATGTTTGTTCCTGAATGATATAATTATTGACCCCAAATTAATGTTTTTTTAAGTACTCACAGTTATTTTCAGAGGCGGCTAGAAGCCTGTGAGGAGGAAAGGTTTAGGGCATTGATTTGAGGAAGATGTACCATTTTGATAGGGAACATTTGGTCTGTACTAGTGGCTGAATGGCTGGGTTGATGGGCTTTAGTTTCCCTCAAGGGGTGCTAAATTGTCACATATTACTTTTCACTGTTACTAGAAAAACCCAACCTCATATAACGTGATTAAACTAGATTCCCGACTGGGCATCCATATTGCAGAAATATTTTTATACTAAATCAAAGTTCAACTTGATCTACAGAACTTGTGGTGTAATGTTAATCACCACCAAAAACTGGACTTTGACATTAAAATACGTACAGTTTAGCTTAAAATAGTATCGACTAAACCTAAATTGTATTGTACCATTATTACTCCAATAAATTACTTGGAAAAACAACTTAACAACTTCACCTTAACGTGTACTGTATTTCTTCATCTGAAGGCTCTGTACTTCATGTGCACCGTAAGGCTTGTTTTATAAGAAAAGAACTGTACGTTATTACAACTTGCAGATATTCATCAAGTTGGTTTAAAATAGGACACAAATGTAGGGAAAATCGAAAACTTCTAAACGCATCTGACAGAAGCCAGCATATTAAAAATACACTCATATTATGAGTAAACATCTTGTAAATGCTATTTGATGTTTTGAAACAGAAATTGCAGCTTCTTAGTGACGGATGAGCAAAATAAGAAACATCATTTTTATAAGGTTTATCACGTAATAAATTGATTTAAAAAAGGAAGCGTTAACCCAAAATGAGAATTCTGTCATGCAATTTATGTCTCCTACGGGACACAAAAGAAGTTATTTAAAAGTGAATGTCCCAGCTGGTGTTTTCGTGTGATGAAAGTGAAGGGTGAACTTACGTTTCAGTTTCTCCCCTCACAAAGAACAACATGTGGCTTGAGAAAACTTGAAATATATGAGATGAGTTGTACAGACTCTTTTGATGCCATTGTGGAACTTTTTAGTCCCATTTCAAGTTTAACAACCTCGGATCCTCAACTACTTTAACTGCTTAGAAGAGAGCAAAGTTGACTTTCTTCAAAACGTCTTGTGTTCCACAGATGAAAGAACAGAACTTTAAGGTAATACTTTACAATAAGGTGCTATTAGTTAACATTGGTAAATACATTAGATAACAAATGAACAATTTTTTCAGCTTTTATTATTCCTTGTTAATGTTGGTTCATGTCAATACAGTTATTCATGGTACATTAACTAATGTTAACAGTGACAACGTTTGATTTTAATAATTTATTAGTAAACTAACATTAATAGATGCATTAATATTGTTCACTGTCAGTTCATTTTAGCTAATGAATGAACTTATTGTTAATAAAAAGCACCTTATTGTAAAGTGTTACAAACTTTTATTTTTGGGCGAACTACGCCTTGAATTATCACCCCATTTGCAGTAGGTCACAAAGCCAAGCACAGTTTCAAATAAAGGGTAGTTCAGTCAACAATACAAAATCTGTCATCATTTAGTCACCCTTTTGCTCTTTCAAACCAGAAAGCTTTACTTTCTTCCACAGATCACAAAAGAAGATATTTTATTAATTGATTATATTATTTAAGAAGACAGCACCCATTGACTTGCATTAGCTTTGTATACATACAACAGAAGTGAATAGGTATGGAGCTGTTCAGTTACCAACTTTCTTCATAATATTTTTTTGTATGTTCTGTGGAAGAAAGAATGTCATACAGGTTTGAAATAAAAAGAGGGTGAGTAAATGCATTTTGTGTGAACTATCTCTATAGATGACAAAACTTTTCCAGTTATGAACAATAAAGATACTTGAAGATGTCCATTTGTAATGCACAACATGTACCATGTGATCATCTAGGCATTGCTGGTGAAAAAAAATTCTCTTCACAGAATTTAGGTGCATCAACATTTTCATAAATGAGTGAAAACTGATTTTCCACACAAACAACAATATATCAAGAGTGATATATTGGGTACAACCCATGCAACAAGACAATCAGACAGAAGAATGAATAAAGATGGGTGTGTCTTGTGAGAAATGAAATAAAAAGCGTGATGAAGATTGATTACAGAGATTTAAATGTAAAAATAACAAAAATCACAACTGTGCTAAATTACGAAGTCAACTTTGGAACAACCGTAGAGCGCATGCAAAGAGGGTGTCAAAAACATGGATTCAAAAACTCCAAACATACCATTAGTCGGATGCCTGGCATACGACACAGAAAACCGCTTTACTGCCGGCATTGACAGCAGCTCTAAGGGGACAAAAGAGGCACTTAAAGTTACTCTTGTCATCGTGCCTCTCCGCATATAAAAATAAATTCAATCTCAAGCAAAGCTTCCAGCATTTATATTCCTCACACCAGAACACAAAACCTGCCAAGCTTTTGTCTCTCATAAAACCATCTATATCAAGCAGGTAAATGAAAAAGCAGGGCCAGATGTCACCCTTTAATGGTGGGATTGAGAAACACTATAACAACAGATGGGTGCAACAAAATACCCAGAATTCTCAGAGCTAGAATGTGCTTTTGGGTGCGACAGCATGACAAGGCAGTATTTTGGGTGCAATTTTAAATGTCTTAAATTCTCCATCTCAAAGACACAGTGACACCCTGTGGACGAAACTGTTAAAGTGATAATTTGCCCAAAAATGAAAATTCTGTCATCAATGACATCATTTCGAACCTGTTGACTTTTTTTTCACAGAACACAAAAGAAGATATTTAAGAGAATGTTGTTAACCGGCACCCATTCACTTGCATTGGTTTTGAGTCCATACAGAAGAAGTGAATGGATGCCGGCGCTGTTTGGTTACCAACTTCCATCAAAATATCTTTTGTGTCCTGCAGAAGAAAGTCATACAGATTTTAAATGAAAAAAGGGTGAGTCAATAATGCCAGAATGTTTTTTTTTTTGGGGTGAACTTTGTATCTTAAAAAAATCACATTTTAATGAAGCAAATATAATGCTGTGGAATATAATGATGCCAGAATAGATTTAATATTTTTTATGCCATATTTATTTCAGTGCAAAACATATGCAGACAACCCTAAGTGTCAAGACTTTAAAATATTCTCCTCCGCATTAAATAGACAATGGACTGTTTCCACGCGCCAGTACTGCAGCTAACTTCCGGTCTGTGTTTGGCTAGTTTTCGACAATATAACTATTTATATTTAATCTAATTTATGCTAATATTCATTTATAGTATAATTTGATTATATAATAATTGAATTAGATAAATATTTTTTGAATGGGTCCTGTAGTTTGGTCGCATTGAATTTAAAGAGACTGTTTGGTACATTGACATCTAGCGGTTGAGCTTGGTATCGCAGTCTAACATTGCAGAGACAAGTTTAGCAATCTTCTAGGCTTCTGTTTCCTGTTATCAGAAATAATCTACAGGCACTCTTTTGTTTTCAAAATGTAAACCGGAAGTTAAGGGCAGCCCACAAACATTTGTTCATGTTGTCACTTTGAAAACGTCTATGCATATCGAACATCAAAAAAGAGAATGTGACAAATCATTAAAAAAACAATTGATTGTCTAAAACCGAACAAAATACTATTCATGCGTTTGCTTCCACATTAATGTCTGTATACACATTCATTTTAGGTCACAAAAATATATTTGTAACATAATTCGGAAAAAGTCCCTTTTTTTCAACTATATTTGTTGGTTAAAAAGCAGGTGAACTTAGAGTTTCATAGTAAATCATATATAAAGGTCATCTTAGACAGCAGCACTGGATCTACTTACCTGTCAATCAAATTGAGGTTTAAAACTGCTGGTTACGTGCGACATAAAAAATATATAACAGTTCAATTGGAGAAATAAAAAAATAGAAAAAGATGAATGGAAATACCAGTTGTAAACATGGCTTGATGAGTCAGAGATACAGCGTTTCGAGCATTTAGACTGACTATTCATGCATGTCAAAAGACTATTCATGCAAACAGAGACAGCTCCTGCTGCGTGCAATACTTAGGTAAATGCTTGAGTGAAATTTAGCACATCAAGTACTCTGAAAAGCGGAATAAATTTACAAGGGTCTTAAAAGGTGAAGCGTGTTATTTCTGCAACACTAGAGGCACCAAACCAAACTGCAATGCTTGTTTGAGAAGCCCCACTGGGCCGAACAAAACAGGAATGGACAAACATATGTCATGAGGATTATCTGTTTGCTGACCAATGACAGACAGTGAAACTCATTTCTAACTCTAAAATTTTCGTTAGATGGCGCTAGCAGCACAGAATTACACACTTCACTTTTCACATGTTGTGAGGTAAACTCCTGTATATGTGTGTGTGTGAATGGGACATACCGACTCGAGAAGCCAGATTCTTGAAGGGCTTTTTGCGTGTTAGATCTCTCAGGTTGGGGTAGGAGGCGCTGAAAAGACCTGCACACTGGGCGCCTGGGTGTGGAAGGGGGCGTAGGGTGGAGTTGTGAATGGGTGGTTAGTACTGGTTAGTTTTTATGGGGTAACATGCATATGTATTTTAAAACAAGTACAAAAATTGTCTTTTTCATATACGACCCATTTAAACAGAAATTATATTTAGCCCATGCAATTGGAGTGGACTCAAATTAACAAAGCAACGCTTCTAAAAATAGCCACTAGATGACAGTACTGAGAAACATAAATTACATGTTTGAGATGCAAATTGGACATGCCACATGCACTTAGTCAAAAAAAGTGTCTTTCGTGAGGTGACGATATACAACTTTCAGCCACAATTTCTGAACTTTATGGAGCTCCAAAACAACCAGACAGTTGGCACCCTGTCCCCTTGTAAGTGTTCTTGAACATAGATCAGAATGGACAAGAATATAGAAACAGAATGGACAAGAATAGCAATATCAGAGTCTTGCCAGTAGCCATATTTAGACCCCGACTGGCAGCGTGGGCACATTTTTGACGCGATGGGAACGGCAAGATTTGATCTGTGCTCTGAATATACTTGGCAGGGTTTTTGAACTATGTCATTGATGCTAAACATAAGTGTACCAGAGCGTATTCAATGGTCAGCAAGAGAGGTTTTTCCATCAAGCGTGTTGACAGGACAAATGAAGTGTTTCTGCTACACGAAGGTTAAAAACAACACATGAAATTTGATTCCCACCTAACCCGCTGGGTTTGATCTCCGGGGACTGGCGAGAAGACGATGGGAAAATACGAAACGCGGCTCCGCGGGAAGACATGTTGCTCTCGGAAAGAACCTGCAGGTAAAGACATTCAAACACATAGATAATTAAAATAATATAACCAACTTTAAAACAAAGATCTAATTCTGAATGCTGATGGTCGATAGCCTGGTCAATCTATCCCTGTATTTGTATTTGTATTCGTACTTTATTTTATTAAAGGGGTAATTCACCCAAAAGTTAAAACACCAATGCCATTGAAAAATCTTATATATTAGTTTTTATTTGACAGAACACAAAAGATATTTTGAAGAACTTTGGTGCCCGAACAACACTGGACCCCACTGACTTCCAATGTATGGACACACAACAACTAAGACATTTCTCAAAATATCTTCTTTAGTGTCATGTAGAGGTTTCGAATTACATGATTATGAATAAACGATATCCTAGTTTACTAATAATAATAATTAAAGCAATGTACCTCCATGGATCCAGCCTTGCGGCCGCGTATTAATGGGGACTTCCTCTGAATGCTCATTGGCTCAGACGGTCCAGCTCTGTCAGGTTCGTCTTGGGAAAGGTCCTCAAGACTGCCTGGGTTTGTCTGTTTCTCATGGTTCTGTTATATGAAATGGAAATATTGGAAGAGAACCAGCATGCAATATTTCTTATAATTCCAAGGATTAGGAGGTGAATCTAAATAAGTATAAATGTTCCCCTCAGAGTAAGAAAGAAATTCAAATGTACTATTCGCAGTAAAATCACACCTCTGAGGAGGCGGGGCGGAAACCAAAACCCATTGGAGCATTATCTTCGTCCTTGCACCCTTTCACCCCTGGACTGAAGTGCAACTCCACATGGAAGCGTTCTTCTGAGGAAGGGTCCTATAGATGCACAAAGTCACTTTTATCTTATTATATACTCTATAAAAGCACATACAACAGAGACTGTTTTAAACTTTTAATATGTTCTCAGAAAAACTTCTAATAACTGCAGTTTTATTGGTTACAAAGGTCCAGGTGGGTGCATTCTGTACCTTGTTATTGTCTTCATACAGCATTATAACTATCTGTGTCATATAGTTGAGTTCAGTCACAGCACCGAGGTAGTCCATGGCCTGCTTCCACTGTTCATCTTTCAGCTCCTAAACATAGACACACATTCAATAAAACACGCAGGAACCCGCACAAGACACAATCATCTGATCTGATGGTGTATGACTCACGTCTAACAGGCCTCCGTAGCGGAAGATGCTGAGCAGGGAGTGCACGTGGCTTTCGCTGGTGAAATAGAGCCGGGTCCGAACGTGTCGACCCGGTGACATCACTCCTCGCGAGTACCTGAACCACCAGAAGGGATGAAAAACACAATCTGATCACTCACGGAGGTTCTGGAGACCTTCAACAAGACTCCTTGAGAACCGTATCAAACACTGAGCGTTCCACGCCAGTGCAGAGACTCACAGTGGATGGAGTTTGTTGACAGCTTCATCTTCATGAGTCCTCTGAAGATCAAGCTGAATCTTCTTCACCAGAGGAAGGCAGTAGGCACTAGCAATGTCAAGCTTTTCGGCTTTAGTGATTCCATACTCCTGAACAAGCAAAGAGTTTGTAGGAAGATTACAAAAGTTTAAAACCATTACATGCTTATAACAATCTAGAAAATCGATACCTGGGGGATGATGATGTCGGCGAGAGCTCTGGACAGCCGGAAGAGCTCCAGCGTTTCCTCCAGTCCCAGAGAGCTGTTGTGTTGGGTGTCGTACTTTATGCAGTCGTAGATGTCCGGAATCTTGCTGATGTCATAGCGGCCGTTTTTCATGCGGAAGTCTCGCTCCAATTTGGACCACCGCTGTAGCATGAGCTCCAGGGATTCGCTGTGGTACAGCTGCAGGTCTGGTGTTTGCATTACAACAAATAAATAAAAAAAACAATTTTGAAGAAAAGTTTTGTATTTATGGTATCATGTCGCCAATGGTCGAAAGTATAAATATAGCTAGCGTAAATAAAAAGATGGGCACCAACTTGCAGATTTGGGGTCTTCCAGCCTTTTGCAGATCTGAGAAGTAAGGCTCTGAATCAGGGTGTGAACCTGGTCAAAAGTCCTGACCGGATTACCGATCACCCCAATGGAGTTCACCAGAGACGGGCTGCTGGTTGGAGCCAGCTTAATGACACGGGAGGAAGAGGAAGTTAGTGATGCGGTGATAATCAGTTGTTTCTCGAAAATTTCAACTTGCGTCACCTTTTGGTAGTCGTCCTCATTGAAGTCTCTGTTCTTCTGCATGATCTCATGTAATCGAGCTTTGACTCTCTGCTGGCAATCGGTAAGGGAATCGCTGTCGCTGTCCAGAAGTCCATTCATGTTGGCGCTCTTGACCATCTGAACTAGGATTGGGGTCAACTCCCCTTCCAGGGCTAACAGACCCTATACACACAAACAGGAATCACGCTGTTTTACAAATGCTCAGATTTCTTGCTTCTTCTGAAGCACACAAGATAGACTTTCAAGTCTAATTGTATACTACAATATACAGGTGTGGCGAAAAGTGATGTCCAGGTGGGTACATTTTTGTATAATATTTGCTTTTAATGACCCCTCAGGTTTCCGTACTAAACGGAAAACATTTCTGTCAATTGAAAAAAAAAAAAAAAGAAAGTAGCAAAAGTGAGAATAAGTTTAAATTGATGTACTAAAATGATTAACGGAAAATGAATAAAAAATGTATTAAAGGTATATAGCAACAGAAAAAAAAAAGTTTTTTATTTAAAAAAAAAAATGTATTAACGTTAACACTAAAATTTATCAAATAAATATGTTAAATTATGTAAATTAAAATTATTAATAAAATTAGAAAATTAATAAAAGTTAACTAAAACTGAAATAAAAAATATATTAAACTTATACAGCAACAGAAAAATAAAATGACAAAAGCACATAGAAAGTTGCTAAAAAATGTAATTAACCTGAACACTAAAAATATAAAATAAAAGCCCATTCAAATTTTGTATAATATTGTCATAAAACTGAAAACAAAACAATAATAGCTATAATTTTTTCAAATCGCTCAACATAAAAAAAACATGCAACAACAATCTTATTTGTTATTTATATTTGTTGATCCTATCATGTTGTAATATTTTCATGTAGTAATATCCTGGGTAATCTTTTGCTAAGCCTCCTAAATTCTTCCCAGTTTTCGCTATTAAAACAACTATGCAACATGAGTATAATTTTTTTATTACAGCTTTAATAATATATTTAATTAAAAAACTTTGACATCACTTTTGGCCGGGACTTTACATCAACCAATCTAAACGCATTGTAACACACCGCTGTAGACAAAACCCAAATAAACCTTTGCGAACGCCGCTGCAGTCATCTGTACTCGACCCTCATCAGAGGCGTAAATTTTGAGGTCGTGTCGGTAGGTGCTGTGTAAACGTAGAAGGCCACAACCAGGGAAACCAGCATAGTCTCCTGCAAACCAAGAGAGCACAAGAACTTAAAACTAAAACCCCCTCAAGAACCAAACGTGTGGAGGCAATGGTACTATGTTTCTGCTTTTGAACCACGTCAGATAATCTACACAAAATGTGCAGCACCTCAAACGGGGGAAAAACTTGGTCCACCAAGCTATTAAAATGTGATTCATGCTCTTCAATGCATCCGCACTACTGAAAGCATCTGGCAGTATTGGTTTAGGTGCTTCTCTAGCATATTTATGAAGAAATCACGTCCATTTGAAATGAGTGACATGTTTTAGTACGACCAATGTCCTTCTGCAAAGTCCAACTGGCCAAGGTGAAGCATGGAATGTTCCAGTGATGTCCTTCTGTCAGCATTAGTTTAATGAGATGCTTGTTAGGTATTAAAGAGATGTGTGGCTCAGTGGTTAGAGCATGGCACTAGCAATGCCAAGGTCATGGGTTCGATCCCAGGTGATGTATAATACAATGCAATGTAAATCGCTTTGGATTAAAGCGTCTGCCAAATGCATACATGTAAATGAATGAGGCAGACGGTGCATTAACCCAATATCAAGACTACCCTATGCACGCAACCAAAATATCTTCTTACCACAGTCAACAGGGGATTCACAGCCAAGGGAACTGCAGCTGTCTAGTTAACAATTCAAGGTAAAAGAACAGCACATTAACCAGCAGTGCAAAATAGCTGCCCACTGCTAAAAAGCTGACAGTGACCCAGCAAAAATAGTCTGGCCATGTAGGACTCTTGGAACTTTGACAAAAATATGGACCAGGGAGAAATTCTTGGTTGGAAATAAATCCGAGAGAAGTAAGAAGTATTTTATGCTATGGTACAGAAAGGTACACCATTACTTGTCGTAGGGCAAGTATTTATTCCTCTTTAGGCATGCAAGAAATCTTGCCCCAACATGCTTCTGTACGCCAAGAACACTGAACAGGAAGAACAGGTTTCCTGCCCAGACTTGCTTTAAACAGGGTCACTTGACGCAGAACACAATATCTTGTCAAGGTATAGATATTATGCAGTAAGAGTTTAGAGCTTCCACTTGTGCAAAAGCTCTAATGTTTGTAGTTAGTAACATATCATTTGCTTGTTATCTACTTCAAAAACAATACAGTGGCCGATATTTGGATATGTCACACCTAAAAATGTATAAATGTCATTGTGAAGACAAACCAAGCACACACAAAATATGCTTTAAAAAGGGATAGTTTATCCAAGAATAAACCCTCACTATATTCCAAATCTGAATACATTTGATCGTTCCACTGAACACAAAAGAAGATATTTGGAAGAATATTTGTACCGAACAGTTGACCTTCATAACAAGAATCGAAACTACTATGGTTGTCAATGGTGACCCAAACGGTTTGGTTTCCTACATAATTCTACATAACAGAACAAAGAAATTTCTACAGATTTGAAACAACATGAGGATGAGAACATGATGACAGAATTTTCATTTTTGGGTGAACTTTCCATTTAACAAATTGTCTTGTGTATTCATGCATTTTATTTTCATTTTAATCATTCTCTTGTTTACAAGTGTACTAGAACCAGATAAAATAAAACAGTTTCATTAATGTTTGACCATTAACAGAAAAGCTTTGTCTATTTTAGTTTGCCTATTGTTTACATTACATTGTTCCACCCTTTAAATACGAATAACATTTAATGTTCTTTTGTGGAACGTTCTGCTTATACTGTAAAGTGTCCATATCTTTAAAATACATGCTTTCTGAGTTGATATACAGAACAGTTGTTTTCTACAGAAACAATGTTCATATAATTTAAAGTGGTACAGTAGTTATGTCTTCAAATACTATCTGTATTAGGGCTGTACGATATAAAGAAAAAAGCAATATTGTGCTTTAGAATGCGTTATTGAATGTGCAATATGATAAAGCTCCAACTTTGTAAAATCAACATTAAATTATATTAACAGGCAAATTTCAACCGAAAGTAAAAACTCTATCACTTATTAAACCCTATGTTATTGCACACCTGTATGACTTTTCTTTCTTCTGCAGAAGAAAAAAGATATTTCAAAAAAGTATTGGTAACCAAACATCTCTGGACCACATAGGCTTCCATTGTATGGACACAAAACCACAGAGTCATTTATCAAAATATCTTCTTTTGTGTTCCAAACAAGTAAACATACAGATTTTGACTGACAAGAGGGTAAATAAGCATTATTTCTCTCGGTCTCAACAGTCTATCTGCTCTTTTGAGTACTTTTTAGGGCTTTTCACATCGCTCTTAACCCCGGATTTTCTTCATTCTAAACCCCAAGGTCACCCCAAGGTTTGTGAAGGTTGTCATGAAGTACATAATTACCTATTTATACCAAAATATTTTTTTGTACCAGGCTGTAAACATGTTTTTTTTGTGCTAAAAAGTTGGCCATTTTAACATGGGGCTCAATGAGATTCTGCTCTGTTTTGGAGCCAGCCTCTAGCGGCCAGTCGATGAATTGCAGTTTTAGTCACTTACGTATTGGTTTCACGAGAGTCCGTAACATTACCCCTTGGGAACAACATGGTATTCGGTTATTTAAAGCGACCACGCACTACTTTTGTTCAGTCAGTTTGACGCTGCAGTATTTATCTGATCATCACTGTTGACACCGCAAATAAGAATGTTAATCCGGGGTTTAGTGATGTATAGTGTGAAACATCAGGTTAGGACTACCCAGGGTTATCTCTTAACCCCTGGTAAATTATAAGCAGCGTGAAATGTGAACAAGATAACCCAGGGTTCTGTTTACCCGGGGTTTAGAATAACCCAGGGTTAACGATTTCAAGTGTGAAAAGCCCTCTTGAAGTAGTAAAATCATCCCGTTTTGGCAACTCATTCCAATATAAACATTTGCCATATTTTAATTATTTCAATATATCTTGCAGCCCTTATCTGCACCCTGTCCTGTTTATTTGAATAGCATGCCTAACTTCTCGTTCGTAGTGTTGTGTGATTCTACCTTGTCCACCGGGGTACATGCAACGGAAGGCTCGTCCGAGCTCCTCAGCCTGAACTCTACCTGCTGGGGTCAGTTCTCCTCCCCACTTTAACACCAGGAGCAAGGATGGACCCTCCTTCTGAGAGTCTAACACACATAACAAAGGCTCAAACATTGTTGTTAAAAAGAAATACTGCCAATGTATATGTATATGTATATATGTATGGCAACGTTTTTATCCAAAATGATTAACAGTGCATTTAAAATGATATCTTATCAGTTTGTTTGCACCCTTGGGATTCAAACCCATCCCCGAATGTTTAGCATGCATCCACATGCATTAAATCTAAAGACATATTTAAACATTAATACCTTCCTCCCCACTAGATGCTTTGGGTTGCCCATTTGGTAGGTACGTCAGCTGCACCTTCCTGTTGATCCCTGAGAAATGGCCATACCTGAAAGACAATACACGGGGGCGGGGAAAAAGACAAACCACCCACTCTTAGTAAGCATTCCCCCACAGAGAAACACAGACAGCACACATCAGTCACAACACTAGCCTCAAACTGCTAGCAGGTGTCCTTTGGCCTCCATGTTTCTGGAAACATGTGTCCGGGTGACCTTCCCAAGCTAGCAGGGGTTAATGTGTGCCATACCAGGGCTGTCTCGAGGGGAACGACAGGCTTTGGGGGGAAAGAAACGTGACCCTGCATCTGCAACAGTGCCATGTTTTGGAGTCACGCCATACAGCAGAGAACTTTGGAAGATTTTCTTAACCAGCATGAACTATTTTTAATTGGAAATTTAAATCCTATTGCAAATAAGTGCACATTAAATATCAAATTTGTGGCAGTCGCACAAATTTTGGAACCTACAAAAAGAGAACACATGACTGAAAAAGGCCCCTGATCTTAAGATATATCCTTTGTATAATTTAATAAAGACCGTACTGTGATCACCATTGGCTCTGCTGTATTGTTTCGTCAACCCGAAGGTCTTTCCCAAACACCTGTTTCCTCAGTTTATGTACACCTTTCGACAACCAATAACATCTTGATTAAGACCCGGTGTAAACAAGACCAGAAAGAACTGTGAGAGATTAGAAACACTTTCAAAATGGCATGCAGATGCCACACAGAATAGCAACCGGAATCCATTCATGTAAAAGGCCATTTTTAGTGCCCCTATTAACGTGTCAGTAATTTCTACAAAATCTCAGGTTAATGAGGGTTATTATCCACTTTGCCTGAATTACAAAAAAACATAAGGGACATATGCGCACTGATTATAATTCAGGCTGGATTCCCTTTTGAGAGACCGGCCGAGACACAAAAAAGACAGAGAGAGAGAGAGAGAGAGAGAGAGAGAGAGATGAGTTGAAACTGATCCACATGAGGACAACTAAGGGAGTCATGAACACATTATACTGAATAACAGAGCTGGTCATGAAAATATAAATGTATTTTTCTAAATGAGAACTTAAAGTCTTTTCCACAGATTTAACATTAAAGTTATAAAGATTTCACCTAAAAACAGTTTTTAGGATCAATTTTAATGTCTACAAAAGCAACCCTAATGAAAACGCAGCTAAAAAAATAATTCTGCATATTTTCGAGACAACCAATGCAGAAAATATTAGCTGATTCTGTGTTCGCCTACTGATGACCAATATTTTCAATCATTTTTGTTCAGTACAGCAATACATATTTCTATTGGTCAGACCCTTTTTACCACCTTAGCAACAAGCCTGAATTGACCAAATGGCTAAATCAGAATTTAAAGAGATAGTTCATCAAAAAATATAAATGCTAGCATCACTTATTCAGCGTCTCTTGCTTATTGGACTTGCCGCAGACAGTGACACACGCAGACACGTCACATCAAAAGTCAGGGAAACAAAAACGGAAAGAAAAGAAGTCAAGAGAAGACAGAGAACGCCAAAGTCGACAGTATGTCACCCCTTTTTTTTTAAAAAGAAAGGTAGCTTGCCATATTCCTGTATTCCAAAACTTATTTTTGTTGCTACATGACCTGCTTTTATCTAGCGAGCTTAGTAAAATAATTACTGAATTATGATTTACATCCAACAATAATAACATCTCTGCTGTCTCCGGGACGGGTTATCATGTCTCGTAGACACAGATTCAGCGGCTGCTGCACACCCACGTCCCCCACCCCCCGTCCCCGTCTCAGCCGAACAAGGTGAGCCTGAGCGCGAAACTTCGCGAAGATTGAAGCCTCTAAACACGTCTTATCTACTGTGTTCGCCACATGATGATAACTTCGCAAAACAAAAAGTAATCTACACGCTTCAAAAATTACAAAATTAGTTTGCCGTGTCGTGTGTTCTGTGAAGTGACAGTGCTGCTGCTAAGATCGATGCTGTCAAACCTGACGTTCTTAATATGAATAAAATGCCCCAGAAAAATATAATATAAAATTGAATAAAACGTGTCTCTACTGTAGCTGATGTTTCCTGAATGAGCAGTTTGACCCAGCTAAAGCTTGTTCATGTTAAGTATATGTCAATACATAATGTTCTCTTGTGCTTGCAATTGCAATTGAGATAATAAATGTTCTCCCTTTTATGTAAACAAGTACATATTTCTAAAAAAAATTCTTGTTTTTGTAGGCTTTGTACTCATCTTTAGACATTTTAACTATGCAATGTGCTAAGTATCTTTTTTAAGTATACAGGGCATGTTTATTGGGTTAAATTTTATCTGTAAAAAATGTAGGGGGCCCAGAAATTTTGGTTTCCATAGGGCCCAGAATTTCTGGCGGCACCCCTGCACTTATTCACACTCATGTCATTTAAAACATGTGTATGACTCTTTCTCCTGTGTAACACAAAAGAAGATATTTTGAGAAATGTGATTTTGTGTCGATACAATGAAAGTCAATGGGGGTCAATGTTGTTTGGTTGCCAAGGCTCTTCAAAATATTTTTTTTGTGTTCTGTATAAGAAAGAAAGTCAAACAGGTTTTGAATGACATGAGGGTGAATAAATGACGAACAAAAACAGGATGATCTATCCCTTTAAATTCAGAGAATGAAAACAACAACTGAAATGAACACAACACATTTTAGAAATTGCGTGCAGGTACTATAAGCTACTTGAGGGAAGCTATTTCATTTTTAGACCGCATACTCACATCTCCAGAACGGTCTTCAGTTGCTCAAGTTTGGATTTCTTTTCCTCAATCTCGCAGTCATTGTGCTGGACGAGCTCGGCCAGGAGCTGACGTGCAATATCCAGCACTTCCTGTCATACATTTAACAAAGTATTCGGTTGTCTCATACTGATGTACAATACAACTAATTTAAAGTGATACTTAACCCCAAAATGAAAATTCTGTAATTTTACTCGCCTTCGAGTTGTTTCAAATTTGTATAAATGTCTTTGTTCTGATGAACACAGAGATAGATGGAAGAATGCTTAAAACCAGACAGATTTTGCCCCCCATTGACTACTATAGAACCAAAAAAAATGATTAAGTAATTTTTCCTACTGTTGATCATAAAAGAGGACATTTTGAAGAATGTAGGACAGCAAACAGTTCTGGGGCACTTTTACTACCATTGTATTTTTTCCTACTATGGTAGTCAATGGGGGGCAAAATCCATATGGTTATAAGCATTCTTCCAAATATCTATCTCTGTGTTCATCAGAACAAAGAAATGTATACAGATTTAAAAAAACTCGAAGGTGAGTAAATGATGACAGCATTTACATTTTTGGGTGAAGTATCACTTTAACATCTGCTGATAACAAAATCGCTGTTGATAACTTCAGAACTGCCCAAGGCCTAAACTGACAATATGGTTAACCAAAACACTTATTGTTATTCTCTGCTATAATCCAAATATCACTTGATCTACCTGACATCCCTTGAGCTTCAAATCACACCCACCTGAAGTTGTTTTGGTTTCTTTAGTTTTAGTTTTCCAGTCTTATTGCCGCCATATTTTTCGAACAGATCAAAAAACCTAAGAGAAATGTAACATGTCAAACACAGAAAACAAAGAAACACTGGTGGAATACAATACTTTAACTCAAGCAAACACTGAGAACACAAAACTTACAAGGCATTTCTAACCTCCATCTTCATCTTCTGTTTGGGTGTACGGTCGCCATGGCGAATTACAGCAATAACGCAACGCAGTTCCATCCTTCACATAAAATACATTAACTTTGATACATTTGGGAGACACTATTATCCAAAGTGACTTACTTAACAAGCTGCTATACACTTCTGTTAAATATACACAATTTACGTTACATTTAAAAGTTTAGTGTTTGAAATTGACCGCCATCTAATGGCGAGATTTCGAATTGCAACCAATGGCTCATTCCAGCCCTCCCTTTCGAAGCAGTACGGCAGCTGACAGAGGACTAAGATGTCATCACGTTTTCTGTTCTTTGTCGAAGGAGGTCAAGTATTTATAAAACATGCTCTTAAGGGCTACTGTAAAATCAACATGGTAAATTCCATGTATTGTAAAGAGCCCGGTGCTGAATGTAGATAGAAATAGCTCATTCTAAGGTAATAAAAACATAACGCTTCATTGTGTAAGGTCTTTATACACCTATGAAGACAAAGTTATGTATATAGTATATTGCATTTCTGTCAATAGATCTCCAAAAAAGTACACATTGGACCTTTAATAATCCACAATTTACAATAAGACAAAGTGATACACCTACATGGTTCCTGAGGTAGTCGGGACTATAGGGATGTCCTCTGCTTCCATGGGAATAGACCAGGGAATGTGGAACTGAGGGGCCAGCTCTCGCATCACCATGTTCCTGAGGGAAACATATCCGTGTGACACAGGAAGTTACAAGCGATTTGAACATAACAACGTGATTTCAGATCTAACACAAACATGGGCCACCTACCCCAAAACTTTGGCACAATCGTCATAGTACTTCATGGAGTTCTTTACAAAGCTAAAACCATTGACGTCGCAGACGAAAGAATGTCCGTTTGCTCGGAGAAGGTCAAAACCACAGACTGTTTGCTGGAAAGACGTTAAAGTCAAATATTGGAAATGACATCACACCCTTTACACACCTCAAGCAGAAGCTATCGAGGAAGGTCTTTCAAATCCTTACCTTAAATGCAAGACACACTTTTCTGGCCACAAGCTTTTCCATTGCAGTGAGCATGACAGGATACCGAATTTCTTTTCCTTCACTATCTCGCTCCACTTTCCCATCCAGAGCAGGAGACTTACGAGCCTCTGCGTGAGCGTAATCTGGTCCTACAGTGTAAACCTATCACAACAATACAAAACAAAGTCAACAAACCATATTTTCCTATCTGCCCATTCACATCATAACAAAGATATGAGATGACGCACGCACCTTTACATCGGTTCCATCTGTGGGCATGAATTCTTCATAGATGTACGAGCCAGTCTTCCGGACGGTACTTTCAGGAGAATAAACACTACTCCGGCTGCCAATCTAAAAGATGACAGGCATGAATTTTGCGCAAAACTAAATTTACTGATCATTACCGGTACAAAAGCTCCCAGAATTTATAGCTATGAAACTTAAAAAAATTTACCTTTCTAAAAAGGCGCTGACTGCCTCCACCAGCTGAGGTCGGATAGTAGATGTACACATTGTGGTCTTCTGCGCAGACAGGCTTCTCCACAAAAGGCTTATGAAATATTTCTCCATTCACCTCCACGTGGTCCTCACACTCTACCAAGTTACACTCTTGATGCCAAAAACAGGAAAAACTAAGTCAAACCCGAGAATTTACCAAGAATAAATCGTGGCTGTTGATAACACTACATTACGTTTGCATTTGCATTTTAGCAAGGTGCACACTATGAGGAACTATCACAGTCAAAAGTCAAAGTCTGCTTTATTGTCAATTCTCCCACATGTACAGTTCAAAGATATAGAGGATTGAAATTGCGTTCTAAGACCCATTGTGCATACAAATACCACTTAACAGAATCAAAATTTAAATAAAATAATATAAATAAATACAAATTATTATATACGTATGTAAAATAACACTTCTACAAGCAAGGATAATTAAAAAGAGAAATGAAGACAGGTCATGGCAGATAACCAGTGAAATATACAACAGTGCGGATGTGAGGTATTGCAAAGAGCTTATCAGTCTGGTTAAAGTGACAAAGAATGCAGGCTTTGTTTGCTTTTACTGCTGACTGCAGTTTTTTAAAGGGGTCATATCGCACGAATGTGTATATTTCTGTGTCTTAGGTGTGTTATAAATTGCCCATGCAAGTATTAGGCATGTGAAATACCAAAAATTTAAGTCTCAGACCTGCCAAACACAGCCAAACATTACCCACCTCGCTTTTCAGAGCAATGTGCTTTGTAAAAAATCTGCGCGTTTCAGAGAGGCGGGGCAAAGAGGAGATACAAAGATGCACGGTATGTGTAAAATACAGCGTTATTGAACCTTAAAGGTGCCAAAAAATGGGAACAGTATTTACCTAGCCATAAATGACATATCATGAGCCTCAAACACTATCGTTTCCTCCTTCTTTGTAAATCTTGTGCGTGCAAAGACCACTCAAAAAAAGAGCCCAATCCCAACATAACACTGACTGTGACGTCCATGTTGTAGGACAGCCGTACGTGCACAGCCTAATCATCGGAAGATGTTTACACTCTACAGTGAAACCTCGCGATGGACGATGACATCGTTATCTTTTTTAAATAAGCCACAACGTTATGACGTGAGGGGCGTCTAGGCGCGAGCTCCACAGAGACAAGTCTTCTTTATACAGCGCGAGCTGGACAGTTATCAAGTCAGGCGTGCGTCATCCTTCCAAATAAGGTAATATCAGACCTTTTCATTTTAGGGACAAATCCTAGGGTCGTAAATGGACATGTAAAACTGTTTCTGGATCATTTTTGCACTTAATAAAGCAACATACCTTCTATGTAGATATCAGAGAAGAATTTAACATATTGTTTCAATTAATTATTTGGGACCTTTAAATCGTGTTTACACATTGCATTACATCTCAAATAAACGATAAAATTAGTTTTAGCTGTGTCATATGACCCCTTTAAACAACAAAATAGGAACATATTTGAAGAAACAACTGACACACCTGTGAAGGCAACTCAGTCTGCCAAACCCATATCCAATGACATTTTTTATCACAATAGTGCCAAAATGATGACCTTTACCCTCTGGTCTGTCAGGGTCCCGGTTCAACACTGCATAGCGTGGAAGGTCAATGCCCTCTTCCTGAAGAATCCTGTAGACCTCCCTCCTATAATCGCAAACACAGAGTTCAGTCTTATGTAACAGGGTTTGGTTTGCAGGATTAGTTCGCAGAAAGCTGTTGTTTTTTTAACCTACCTGTCCTGAATGAAATACTGCATGTTGAGGTCATTAATAAGGAGAGAGTTTTTTAGTTTGGCATAGCTCACTGCTTTGTCAAGGGGAAAGCCTTCAAAATGACAAAACACATTAATTACCATTATTTTCTATTACAAAATGTAGTGTTTAAATCGTATTAAGATATTCAATAAAACATTGTATACAATAATGTCAAACAAATTAGCGTTAATGCTGCTTTATCAAGTATTTAAAAAGAAGTATCAAAGTTTCTCAACAGTGATGTCAATTTCAATGATGTCTCAATAATACAGGCATGACGATGTGACTTAAATGCAACGTATGAAATATAGAAATGATATAGGACATCTAAATTCAAAGCTGTCACGTGTAAAATTCAGTATGTCAGGTACCTTTGGAATGGAAGGAAATAAGGCAGTCACACAGCGGCCACTTCTCCACTGGTTCATGGAGAACAACCTCCTCGGGGAAAATGACCACGGTGATGTACTCAAATTTGCAGAGTCTCTCCAGAATTTCAGTCATTGGTTTTGATGTGGATTTCTTCATCATGGAGCAGATCCCCACCACTATCTGACGCTCCATTGACTAACAGCAGGGAAATAAAGATAAACGTGTTCAATTGTTATTAACACATTTGATGTATTATTAAATGTTATTAAGAAAGCCCAGAGGAATTAGAGTACCTGATCCTCGTCGTCCTCCTCCTCCTCCCCATAAGACCTTGAGATGTTTCTCATTTCTCTCCTGTCATCATTCTCACAACCAATCAGGAGGCGAGGAAGTCCACTTGCGCTCGTCGCTTGTCTTGACTCCGACATTTCTGTGGAGTCTCTGTCAAGCGTTCAAATTCCCGGCATACCATCTCGCGCTTAAATTCGGTGCTGGAACCATTAGATAGAGAAGGTGTGTAATCCAGTCAGATGAGGGTGTAGAATTTCCACTCCAAAGCCAAGGGTGACTTAGTATAATGAGAAAATGTTTAACCCTTATATGTTTGGGTCGTTTCTAAATTAAAAGCCGGAAGCATATATTGAGCTCATTTTTATTAATGTCCTCACAGAAGTCTTTCCTGTTCTGACCTGCAATGCACAAAACATCAAACAATATGATATTTGTGGGGGAAATATATAGGCAACGATGCATGTAAACATTTAATTATTTTATTTTTATTTTTATGATGATTATTTGTTTTTTAGTCCAAGCGGGTTTTTTAGCAATGCTGGGAACTTTAAAGCACTTTTCAATACAAACATTTTATTATATTATACAATGTTTAATGTTTGTGATGTCTGTATATGTAATCTCACAACACTACAAATCAAACGTGTAACCTGATTGTTTTACAACATGACATCACTTTAATCCTATTTGTTGAGATGCTAACATGTGACTTGTGTTTACCTATGGACCACTTCGCAAAATGTAAACAATGGTCAAGAATAGCTTCCGTTTTCAGTTTTATCTTACATAAACTAAACCTTAAAAATATTAATTTAACATTTTGATTCGATTATAAACGTTCTGGTGGTTGTATTCTGTTGAAACTTTTGTATAGTGTTAAAAACTGAAACAGGAAGTTCTTCTGGAACAGTGTTGGACTAGGCTTGTTTGTCATCCGAAGTAGTCTGTATGTTAAATGTTTAAATCTGTACTTGCTGTTCTTAGTTAAACTTAAAGTCTAGGTTTGTGATATAAGTGTCCGAAGCAATGGTGCTCCATGCCGCCAACTATGCTGACTACAGAGGAAAGAATGCATTCTATTAGAGATATATCATATCATATTTCCATACCAATCTGATATAGCTCTGTAGAGACAGCAGCAGGTTACTGAAAGGTCATGCTAGCTATGCCTGTTAGCTACTCCTTTAAATAAACAACAACCCACGGTTACTTAATCTAGATTATCCAGGGGTTCGTTTTTACAAGCTGTATGATACTCTCAACCAATCAAGAAAACCTGTCACATCCTCATCTGATGTCTGAATGTTTGAGGTTCATTAAAACACTACAAGATGACAAACACAAGTGTGACAGTCCGTGAGTGACCAAGGGGCCAAATATAGTTCTAGGTCTCTGGTCTATGGGGGAGGTGTGACACTTGGATCAAATGTTGAGGTCTACGGCTTCCAGAGATAACTCACCACATCGTGGATGTGTTGACAGGGAACATTAAGTTTAGGGGAAGCCGTCTTAAGTGACCCAGGGTCAAGGGAACATTAACCGAGGTGAACAAACTCTAAATAAATATTACCACCATTGAAAGGTGTCATGAACTGGGCTTGTTTATTGTTTTATACTGCTGTATGAGGTCTACTTGTGACGTTCTTACGTTTTTAAATTCAAAAACATCATAATCAATAAGTAATTGGCTATTTTCTACCCAGGTTTTGAGGCCGACCCTACAAACACTTCGGAGTAAACGCCCATTGCTATGATTGGATAGCAGTTTGCGTAGTAAACTTAGTTGGAGCCTTCTGTGAATTTGGTTAGATGTAATGTTAGGTTACACATTCTACATATTCGCGCGGGATTATTATCTGGGACCTCATGTGATTTATAAATGACCTCCTCACTTATTTTCCAGATGTGATGGCAAGGCTTTGCGTATAGTTTGTATAGCCTATAGTTGTATGGTGTTTAATGACATATGACCGTACCTGTAAGCATTTGAGCCCCGTGATCGTGGGTCTCAAATATTACGAGAGTTTCCATGATAAATAAACAAATGGGAAACTATTTATGGATATGACCCAGCACCCAAAATAATACCAAAACACTTCAAAACAACCTCCATTATTCGCAAACGGTGGATAAAACCTAGGAAATTGATATATGAGCCCGCTAAATCAGAGATGCCGATTCGCAAGGGACTAATATTATGACATGACCTCGGAGGTCGTCAAAATATGGTAAGTCCTTTGTGGGGGAATTTTTACTTTACAAATTACATACATGGCCGATTCGAACGAGATTAAAATCCTAGACAACCTCTTAAATTATTACAAATGACTAGAGGTCCTCATGTAATACAAATCCCGTCCGAATAGGGCTATCAGGGCATATCAAGCGATCTCTTACAAAGCAATAGTGACGCATAGTACAAAAATTGGATTCTATCACATCCAATATTGACAACACAGCACTGCTTAATTCAGCATTCGCTGGGCCTGGTGTCAATAACAGTTGTAACTCTAGTAACAAGGGCGTTTTCCGGTCTTGAAAGTTACAGGATGTTTTCTTGAATACGATTCCCTCTTATATAACAAAAGCTTGGGTTAAAATGTATATCTTAATTCATTGCTCCTTTAAATGCAGCTAAAGCCACAAAGGAATGACTGAGTCCAGTCCACAGTCCAATATAGCAGATAATATGACGATGTAGATGACGATTGCAACCCAAGACAAGGTATCTTTTAACAAAGATAGGAACTTTGTACGTACTGTACAGTACAATACAGGGCTTGACATTATGCATTGTCATGTGGTTGTCCTTCTGACAAGTAAACTTGTCATTCACTTGTTCGAGTACAAAAATTACTTGTCCAAAGATTAAACAATTGTATTTCATTTGAATTCTTACTATAATTGTCGGATTTAGATTGGTCAAGATGGTTCCAAAGGACTTTTATTTTGATGGGTCTCCGGGAAGACGCTTGAGTTTTTATGTGTCTGCCGATTGCTTCACCCAAACAGTAAAACATTCGTTAAATGCACTCTCAGAGCAACTCTGACTGGAGATAAAGTTCATGTGTTCATATCCTCATACAATGCATATGCAGATAAATCCTCGACCATCACTTGTGTTGCATGTTAAACTGTGCACATAGTTCACTCAGAAAGGCAGAACAGCCAGATGACATTTAAATAACAGGATTCGGCGTCAGCATTTAGTTACATGGACTCAGTGCGGTGCGCCATTGATCATTGATTAATGTCGCACAGAAACAAACGACAAACACACTTCACACAAACACGGAGCTCTGTCTAATGCACATATTCTTATTATTCTCCATATATGTCGCACTGTTGTTATTTTTGTTTTTTTCCAAGTTAATTGTCCGGTCGGGCAAGTAAAAATTCTCTCCCACTTGCCCATATGAAACATTCACTTGTCCCGGTTAATGTCGAGCCCTGCAATAAACTGCATGCATTACATTTCTATCTTGTACTACAGGCCCTGGCCTGTGTTGTGCAATCTAGCTTTTGTGTTAGGTAAACATGTCAAAGTTATTAGGTTTTAGGTATGCAGCATTCACATTAAGCTAATTTTTCAGGCTTACACGGGCACTGTTTAAGTCTCTGTCACATTCCATGAATAAGGTTCATTCTTGCAGTAAGAGAACTATTAGTGAATAGTTATTTATTAGGTACTAGGAAAATACAAATTTGGGTTGGTCTTAAGCCGGTTTGCAAAAATCGCAAATTACATATGAAATTGACAGAAACAATTTTAATTTTAGTTTCATCTTTCAAATGCATACATGTTAAACACTTTCTTAAGGTTAAACACTTACCAAACATTTGACAAAAAATAAATAAATTCTCGGTGAGAAGTGACCTCAAACCTTTCGTTTTTTTGTTAAGAAAGGCATAATACAGAACCAATATCAATATCTTACGCTATCAGAAACAAATCATGGGACAGAACATAATATCCACATGTCAATAAACCCATTACAATCAATCCAGCATGGCACCAGCTCCTTATACAGTACAGAGCCACTGACCTTTGAGACCATATCCTGTTAAGCGTTTCATTGGCACTATTTAAAGGCTGATTTCTGTTGTAAATTATTATCATTAAGACACAGCAGACTAGGCAGTATCAAACCAGCTGCAACAACCTTCAGGGCTGGGCAATAAGGCCTTTTTCTGCTGTGAAGTTTGACATTCGTTGGCTCCAATACAAAAAAAAAAACATTATGAACAACATAACAGCATTTCTTAAACAACTTTATTTTTTTCGTTTAACAAATTGCTGCTGTCCTAATGAAACCTTGTCCAGTATATCCATATCTTCATATTTTTTGCCATAAACTATTATTATTAGTCGCCTTCTATTTTTGTCACTTGGTTTTGCAAATATCTAATCAATGAAAAGAATTTAACAGTGCTTGTCAACTTTAACATTACAACACAACACCGCAGCTCTTGTAGTTCAGTGGTTAAAGCATGGTGCTAGCAATGCCAAGGTCATGGGTTTGATCCCAGGGAATGCACATACTCAGAAACAATTGTATAGTACAATGCAATGTAAGTCTCTTCGGATAGAACCGTCTAACAAATGCATAAATGTAAATATAACTTGATATTTAAATCAATTAAAAACTAAAGTGTTTTATCCATTTCCTCGAAAAGAGTGAAATTGGACATTAACGATAAATTAAAAACAAATGCTGAAAAATTACACCTACAATGTAAATAAACATGACATAAATAATTTGTTTATAGTTTTATTGACCTGAAATTGGCCTGCGGTTTTGTTTATTGATAGTATTTATGTTTTAAAAAAAATAAAAGTATCAGTCTTCTACACTTCAAAACACAATAAAATGATTTTACAATTGGAATATGAGCTTACATTAAGTTGACTAACTGGTCTGACAAATCATTAACTCACAAGTTAATTATTACTGATCTATAATAAAAAACATTATTGTCATAATACATTTGAAACAAGTTATAGATCTGTCTAACTATACCAGTCCACTTTAAAAGCTTTTATGTCCCATTTGTTTCTATTAATTAGCATTATGTTACATTTTACTGGCACATACCAACATCACAAGTAAACCATAATGAATAAATATGTCATGTAGGTATAAACCACAGCAAGAGTGTGTTTCTATTAGGAAAGACAGATATGTCTGAAGAGTGCCCAAAGTTTAACACTGCCTTAAAAGTAAGTCCCAGGAGGAGGCCATATAGCACACAGTAAATGTCACGACTGGTGAAGGCAATGATGGACCAATGAGAGGAAGTCGAGCAAGAATACTAATACAAGACATCCATCAGATAATCCATCGGTTTGAATGCAATAATACTGACGACGATTAAAACAAGTATAACGTTAACAGTATCAAAGCACGAGACAAATGTAAAAGTTAAACGTCAACGTGAAAGTTTGTTCCACTGTGCTGCGGATACTGTGTTAGCGATCCAAACAAACATATACATCTATACAAAAATGTAAATATATAAAACTATAAAATCAAAACCCAACTCAAGTGAATCGCTTGACAAAAGTGAGATACTATCGCATCAGTCAACAACTGCCTTCATATAAACTCACGCAGCATCTAAACTCCACAAACTCGAACTTTATATCGACAGTAAATACAAACAGCAATGACTGAGGCGTTATATACTTCATAGTGTTGAATACTCACGAGTTTGAAAGAGTAAGTTGATCGCCGACAGCGTCTGTTGACATTGGCATACAAAGTGAAACTGGAGACCCACATGAAGTTACGTCCAGAAAACATTTGACAAGCGCTCTCATTCGTGCTTTAAACACGGTGGGATATGGAAACTACACGAAGATGACTGCCCCCTACAGCACTGGAGCAACACCGTCACACCACCGTGCGTCATTATAGTAAACTGAAGTGATGAGAATTACATAACATGCATTACATTACACACAAGAACATTAGCAAACACGCTCAAGAATTCTTAAGCTTTACAAATGGTCTTTGCTGATTTTATATAAGCTATCTGTTTCAAATGGTTACATTTTAAGTGAACACTTTTAGTAGCATTTATGCAGGGTCAAGAGAGGTTGATCTGTAAGCTACTGCTGAAAAATACCAAAGAAAGAAAGAATGAATGAATGAATGAATGAATGTTATATGAAAACCCAAATGTCACTGTAATTTTATCTATGCAGTGCAGGAAAACGTGTATACATATGTACATATTATACATAATTACATCATTTATTCTGCAGTTGATAGCACTTTTGTCCATTGTGTTCCCTGGGATCCAAACCTATGACCTGCTGCTAACACAAACCTTGAGTCTCCCCGATGGAACACTTCACACGGTCTTCACAAAAGCTATTTTATTTCCTTAGAAATCTTGGAACAAAATGCATAGATTTCTCTTATGGTCCAGTCAGACACATTCAAACCCACACATAACACTTACATCAGTGCATTTGGCAGACGCTTTTATCCAAAGCTGTACTACACATTTGGGATCGAACCGATGACCTTGGCATTGCTAGCGCCATGCTTTAACCACTGAGCCACAATAAATGAAATACCATAACATAACATTTGCTTAAGTGGATGGCTGCATCATGGTTGCATTTCAACAAACTATTTACTAAATGAACTAACATTAATACATGTAATTTTGCAAATCTGTACCCCGTCAGTTGTTCACAAGCTTATACATGTATGTAGCAGCAGGGGTTCTCATCTGCACATCTCCATAATGCCTCCATTCATTTAAATAAAACCCATTAAAAGACTGCTTTCCCCCTCAACGGCTGCGAAAAGCTGTGTCAATACCCTGTTGAGTGGAGATGGGAAGCAGTCAAAGAGAGCTTGTTTAGCCAAACTGCGTCATATGAGGGTACGTGATGATGAGTACAGCATTGGGTTTGAGACCTGCGCTGGGGTCAAAGAGGACAGTCAGATGTGTGTGAATCACTACAGCACATATGACCACTGAGAAAGCATTTGGTCAGATATAATTTATCCTTCAATTTTACAACATTTTCAAAATGTATACTAAAGGATGAATTGCCAAAATAAAGCAATAAGCCAGAAGAATGGGTAATTTTTTATAGTTTTATAACACGGTAATTCCGTATGCGTAGCAAGGTTTCATTAAATATAGAAAATACAATTATATTTAGGCTATGTAGTTCGGTCAGCCGTTATAAATCGGGGTATTTTATAACGGCTTAGAATCGTCTCAGCCAATCAAAACCAAGGACCAGAACTGACCGTTTTATCATTATTAATACACAATGTGTAAGCTTAGCAAATAAAGTATTTTTATGATTGCCAATTTAAGACATGAAACATATTTCTATATTAAGCACTATGAATCAGTTTCCTTCCGTTGTTTGCCAGAAAGTAAATACAGAGAATTTTAAAACATTGACACTTTACTTTAAGTCAGTTATCTACATGATGTGACAGTCTTTGATTGGTTTGAGGCCACTTCGGTTATTTAAACTTTAATAAATTGCTGTATTTGAAATATGTAAATGAATACAATTTGTTTGCTATTCAACAAGTAGTTTACTCACTAAGTGATATTAAAGATACAGTGTGTATAAAACATATAGAATACAATATTTTGTAAGTCCATTAAATGTTTTTGAGGCATTAGAAGAAATCAACACAAATACTATTCATGATGTCATCAGTTAACTGTTCATGGCTCTTAATGGACTCCAGGGCACTGTAAAATCTTGGCCCTAATGAACTGACAACTCTGTTTCTGAACCACAACGGTGATAAAATAAAGAGGCGCCTTTGTTAGACTGTGTCGCCCCAAAATATTATGGGGTCAGCAATTCACCTTAAGACCAAGACAAAACCTGCAATTCACTGAATTCATAAAAACCCAATATCATTTTATGGCCTGAAACATGAACACTGCTGAGCCTGAATGGTCACCTGAGAGACCTATGAGGTTGTTAGATTTGTAATGCACATGCAGCAACAATGTGCTAGTATGAGATTCAACAAGCAGGGCTTGTGTCACCAGACACAAATATATATTTTTGTTTGACTCTTACAAGGTTTTCCAGGTACGTTAGTTTCCATTTTATGTACATGGTTTATAGAGCACACATGGCACATATATGGAGGGTTTTGTACAGCAGAAGTGACTGTGTATAACATGTTTAATGTAGCGTATTGGCATCTGTATATCTTCATTGTAGAGGTTGTTACATTTGAAATAAATATAAGATTTATAAAAGAAGACAACTTTTAGGTCAAAATAGTTTTCACAATTTTAATGACATTTCAATAATATTTTAGTTCTAGGCAAACGTAGTCGTCGTAACATGGAACATTTTTAGTTAAAGCCATAAAAACATTGTACGGGCCAAAAATCATTAGGATTTAAGTAAAGATCATGTTCCAAGAAGATATTTTGTACATTTTCTATATTTAATATATCAAAACTTTATTTTTGTGAGTGGATGGCCAGTAACATGTGCCTCTTATTAACAACTTCAAAGGCAATTTTCTCAATATTTTGATTCTTTTGCACCCTCAGATTCCGGACATTTAAATGGTTATATTATAAAAATTGAGCCATAAGACAGGTTTTGTTGTCCAGGGTCACATATAAGCTATTTGCATACTTTTATTGTAAAAGAATGAGCCAAATGACATGTGAATGCCTCGAATGTGTCATGTCAACTACTTTTACATGTGTTTGTAAAGAATAAAACTAGCTGTTGGTCAAATGCACTTTTTTCATAGAGAATGATATCAGAGTCTTAAAGGAGTATCTCACATCTTTGGTGAATCATCATTTCAAGATTGAAGTGTGAAATTCCAGCCGCATCAGAAGCAGACTGATATATGGTTGAGAGATTCTTGCAACATAGACACTAAAGTTGTCATTTCCGGACTAAAATTTAAACCATAAGTTCTCCAAAATCAGCTTTTTTATATAAAAAATCATTACAATTATTGCCTCAGAACAAACTCACATGTATGTATTCTGTATGTATGATATTACATACTACAATACAATACATAAAAAAATTACGTAATATTACAAAATATTACAAACCAGGCTAACAAGGGCTAATGTATTTCAAAGTAGAAAATATTAGTAATGTTAACTGAACAACTAGACTGGAAAAGTTGAATTATGGGTAAAGTTGTGATTTGAAAACTTAGAGTGCCACTCAGAGGTCCTCAAAGATGCCCACTCCCTCTCTTCCTCTCTCGACCTCCAGTGTCGCTCTCTCTCTCTCTCTCTCTCTCTCTCTCTCTCTCTCTCACTCTCTCTCTCTCTCACTCACTCACTCTCTCTCACACTTACTTTTCTAAACTTGTGTTCAATTTGAATAAGGTCCCTTTCTGCTCCTGACTCACACAGGGAAGGCAAGCAGTCCAAATTCACCGGAATTTAGAAATTTCCCAAATGACAAATTAAGGCACAAAACAAGAACTTTGGACAAACAACTAAAACGAGCAACAAGGGATCATTCTAATTTGGTGAGTTTAAAATAGTTTGGAGTATTGACATTTGAATGCACTGTTGTATGTAGATATTAGGGAATTAGTTTGGCTTATAATAATAATATTTAATTTATTTATTATTTTCTTACATTATATTTGTTTAAAATTATTTCATATTTTGTTGATGTAATTGTTTAGTGTTTTTTATATTTATAAATATTTGCATTACTAATCTCTACATTTATATGCGAAAACTATATCATGTCTTTAAAGGGCTTTATGTTATGTGGTACAATTTTATTCTAATATGAGCTTTGCTGTTTTGTGTACTAATTAGATAAAAATTATCCTTACTTCATCTTCTCCTAAAAAGGATGAGCAAGGTATGTAAGTGAACAATGTCTGCATTATAATGGACCTCATGTCATGACTTTCACCTTATTACAGTAGACCTGCTTACCTGCCACATCATGTGTGTGAATGTGGACAGTGTTCTGGTCTCTCAGGGCTTTGGCGAGTTAGGGCCTCTGCTGGAATACAGCATAGTGTTTACATTGGCTTTAACGCAGGCTTGCGTCCATGAGCACAGACCACAGCACGAACAGAACTCCGCTTATTGGCCTGAGCATGATGGGAAGAGAACATACCGCACCGGCTGAATGGAGATACTGTGGAAGTTCTCTCTCCAGCCCTGCCTGACCAGACCAGAATATAACCGTAGACATGAAGTCGCAATTTTTAAACAGCATTTGAAAGGCAAGTGTGACTGGACATTTTAAAGTGTGTGTGTCCAGGGCGGGACTGTGATTTGACACAGTTTGCTTTATGAGGCGAACTGGAGCTGGAAACTGGAAACTGGAACGAATTTGTATAGACCACTTTATGATACATTACTGGTGATTTTAAATCGTTGTTGAAACGTAAAGGGCGCAATCCACTTTTATTGTAATTGGAATCGAAAACAACGACCTTTTCTGTTTCATGAGAGAAAGAAAGTCCAAGGGTTTGAAATAGTACTGTTGTGAGTAATGACATCATTTTCCTTATTAAATAAACTGTTCCTTTAAGGCAGATGAAATTTCACACAAAAAGTATGTTAATCACCCTCACATATTGCAAACCTATATGACGTTCTGAAGATATTTTGTAGAATGTCAGTAACTGAACAACATTGGACCCCATTGACTTCCATTGTATTGACACAAAACAACTCAAAACTCTCTATTTCTCAAAATATCTTAATTTGTGATCCACTGAAGAAAGAAAGTCCTAGAAGTTATGAACCTCACAAGGGTAAATAAATGATTACAGATATTTTTTGTGAACTGTCAATTTATACCACTAGCTTTAATTTTGAATATGAAATATATGAATGCGACACTCAATAATAAGTAATACTATAACACATTCTTATTTTTAAAGGTTTTGCATGGTTTTTTATATCTTTTTCTAAAGTATAATTTAATCCAATTTTCACTTGGTTCCTCCATTACTCATCTCAGACATTTGAGTTGACATTTCTGTCTTTCAAGCAGATGTTGAATGTGGCGCTTCTCACCTCTGCACATATTTGCGTACGAGTTAGCAACAACACACTCTGTATGTGCAGGGAATATAAATAATATATTGAAGATAGCATAAATTGAATATAAACTAAAGCAGAGTATGTACTTTGCATTAAAGGACTTAAACATGAGTTTTTGTAGTACACAAGTGTTGTCTCTGTTCATTCTGATTCTTCTTGTATAACCCAGTAAAGCAGAAGTAATACTCTCCTTGTGACATAAGGGATGTAAGATAAAAAGCTACTCCGGTGCCGTGCCAGCACGAAGGTTCCCTACAATCATTGCATTTAAAACAGTTTGATTCAGAAAACTTGAGTAACAGCCAACAAGGAAAATGTGTGAAAAGTAGTGAAAGATACACTGTGCTCATTATCATATGGGACTATATTATTATTTTTAAATACAGGAACATCTTGGATTTTCACACTTTTTTAAAGATTGCACAGTATAAATTAAAATTCATCGTACCAAGCCCAAAACACTTCCTCCAGCACAGTGAACTATTCTTCTTTAGAGTGACACCGGAGGAAAAAGAGTGTACGTGTGAATGTTTCAATGGGAAAGTGAATTGATGACGCAGTGTTTCCACTGGATGCCAAATTTCCACACCAAATACAGCTCAGTAGGCCATGTACAAACCCTGAAAACAGAGAGAAGTTACCTTGAAATAATAGCTCTGTTTACTGTGTCACTACATTTTATTGATATTTGAATATTCTGTCATTGGTTTAATGCATCAGTGTTGAATATTAATCAAATGGGGTCCGGTCAAATCCATGACTATTCATCCAAAAACCAAAATTCTTTCATTATTTACTCACCCTCATGTCATTCCAAGCCTGTATTTTCTTCCTTTCTTCTGCAGAACACAAAGGCAGATATTTTGAAAAATGTTCAACGTTGGCCCCCATTGACTTTTATGGTATGGAAATGAAACCTATTGTACGGACATTTCTCAAACTATCTTCTTTTGTGTTTTGAGCGACATAAGGTTGAATAAATTATGATTTTTTTTTATTTTTCGGTTTTGTATCTTGTGGTGTACATGCCAACTCAGGTCATGGCATGCGGTCACCATTAAAGCAAAAGAGGAAAGAATCAATTTCTAGAAAATGATCAAATTCATGTTTATTTATAATTCTATGTTTTTACCTGAAGGGGAATTGGCAGATTGCATCATTTTTGGATACAATATTTTTTTTCTGTATTTGTTTCTCTATTTCTTTAGGTGAAACATGTCTTTGACTTTGCTTCTGCTGTGCTCATGCCTCAGTGTCATTTCCGGCACACCTGTGTTTTTTGGAGACTTGGCTGGTATGTTAAACTTCTATATGTATATATGTGTGTGTTGGTATAGAGGTTGTAATAATAAGCTGTTTGACAGATCAGGACAGCACCATCAGTGTAAGCATCCCTGTAGAGCAGCCACTGCGCCCCCTGCTGGGTGGAAGTATGGTTATCCCCTGCTACTTTCAAGACAACGTTGTCCATGATCCTGGTGCTACAACCATCTCCCCGCTCGCCCACCGTATCAAGTGGAGCTACATCTACAAGGGCACAATAAGCCTTATTCTGGTCGCCACCGGAGGACTGGTGAAAGTTGAAGGGGACTACTTGGACCGGGTTCATATGGTAAATTACCCCATGGTGCCAAGTGACGCCACCATTGAGATCTCAGAACTTCGTTCCAAGGACTCTGGCATCTACAGGTGTGAGATCATGCAAGGCATTGAAGATAACTATGATTCTGTGGAAATGCAAGTTCAAGGTAATACGGTAGTTCCTGTGGTGGTTATTGATTATTACTAAGATATTGTAATCGTTCAATGAATTGATATAATCTGTACAGGTATTTTGTTCCACTACCGAGCGATTTCCACCCGATACACCTTGACATTTGAGACAGCAAAGGCTGCCTGCATTCAAAACAGTGCTGTTATCGCAACTCCTGCTCAGCTGCAAGCGGCCTTTGATGATGGATTCCATCAATGTGATGCTGGCTGGCTCTCAGATCAAACTGTGAGGTAATGTTAAAAGATTTGCTGAACACAAAGGAAGATATTTGGAAGAAAGTCAGTAACCAAACAGATCTCATCCCCCATTTACAGCCATATAGGAAAAAGATAATATGGGAGTCAATAGGGGATGAGATCTGTTAGGTGTCTGACATTTTTCCAAATATCTTTGTGTTCAGCAGAACAAAGAAATGTATACAGGATTAGAATAACCATGTAAATGATGATAGAAATTACATTTTTGGTTGAACTATATTTTTGAAGAAATTCTTTTTTTAAATAGCCTCTCCGACTTTTTATAGACAAATTGTATCTAAATTTGTCACTTGCCTCCATTAAAATTTCCTAAATGCCAGTTGTAAATACTTTTGCCACAAATAAAATAATTACTTCATTATAATTTATTTATTATACAATTTTTAGTTTGGCTCAGGTTTTTATTTAATGTTGTTTTACTGACTTCCACAATGCGTCTCATCCTGTGTGTACAGGATGAGTCATCAATTCTTTTGATCCATTTTCCTGGAACAAAAAGCAAATAAATCTTAAATGTGTATATGTGTTTGAGTTCAAATGGTCAGTAGTAAACATACAGAAAGCCACATATAAAAAATCTAATAAAAAATCAAAGCAAACAATTCTTTAAAAAAAAAAAAAAATGTATCACTTAATAACTATGATTACACTTCCCGCAATTCTCCAAAGGTATCCCATTCATGAGCCAAGAGAGCCTTGCTATGGAGACAAAGAAAACTTTCCAGGTGTAAGAACATATGGAGTCCGAGATGTCAATGAGACCTATGATGTCTACTGCTTTGCAGACAAAATGTCAGGTACCACAATCACCGTTCCAAACCACATTGCCAGAGTTTGTTTGTGTCTGTTTCTATTAGTTTTTAATGAATGGATTCCCTTTGCCACTCAGGCAAAGTGTTTTACTCCTTCTCTGTGGAGAAGTTTACGTTTCCTGAAGCTGAAGAGCAATGTGCAAAGCTGGGAGCCCAGCTGGCCACCACGGGACAACTGTACCTGGCATGGATGACTGGCATGGATGTATGTAATGCTGGCTGGCTAGCAGACAGGAGCGTGCGGTACCCCATTAACACACGCCGACCCCAGTGCGGCGGCGGGCTTCTGGGAGTGCGAACTGTTTACCTGTTTCCAAATCAGACTGGCTACCCCCATCCAGACTCCCGCTATGATGCAATCTGTTACAGAGGTAAGTGTAGAGAATACATTTACATTACCGTTTTATTTTCAAAATGTTTCTCTATGGCTTTAAGAAACTACTTTTCATGATTCTGCAGAACAAGAAGACAAGGTTTCAGAGACCTCACCATTCCCTGAAATATACACTTCTACAGATTCTGGGTTCACTGTGGCCACAGTGACTTTAAATCCTTTAGATTACACACAACAGGTGACCACAAATGGCGAAGCCCGTGGGGAGACTGAAGAAACTCTTAACATTACCAGTACAGAAGACCCCCTATCCGTTTCTCCAAACATAACTGAGACAAGCTCACTGGTAGAAGAGGAAGTGATCAGAGTGGTTACGGCTAAGCCTGACCTGGGAAGTGATATTACCAAAGAAAATGTAACCTCTGGTAAATTGGTGCATTTCATCCATGTTTGTCCTTTATGATGATAATTATATTCATTTTCAAATTAACTTGTTAACTTTAAAATGAAAAGTCACTATTTTAGGATTAGCAAAAAGTAAAATATAAAAAATGTGCTATATAAAGTGTAAAAGTATATAAAATATTTTTTAAATGTCTACTTCAGGAAATTGGTCTGTGCAATTGGCAAATTGAGTGGTGGTAATTTTCAGGTCTGTGTTACAGTTTATCCAATTGTCCCTCCATTGTCTGTGGACATGTCTGGATCAGGCTCTGCATCGGGTCATCCAGATCACAGTTCTGGGGATGTATCTGGATCAGGGTCTGCATCTGGTCATCCAGATCACAGTTCTGGGGATGCCTCTGGATCGGGGTCTGCATCGGGTCATCCTGGTTTCAGTTCTGGGGATGCCTCTGGATCGGGGTCTGCAATAATCATCCAGATCACAGTTCTGGGGATGCCTCTGGATCGGGGTCTGCATCGGGTCATCCTGGTTTCAGTTCTGGGGATGCATCTGGATCGGGGTCTGCATCGGGTCATCCTGGTTTCAGTTCTGGTGATGCCTCTGGATCGGGGTCTGCACCGGTTCATCCTGGTTCAAGCTCTGGGGATGCATCTGGATCAGGGTCTGCATCGGGTCATCCTGGTTTCAGTTCTGGAGATGCATCTGGACAAGGCTCTGCATCAGGTCATCCTGATTTCAGTTCTGGGGATGTTTCTGGATCAGGCTCAACATCAGGTCAACTTGATCTCGGTTCTGGGGATGTCTCTGGCTTTGGGTCAGCATCAGGTCTCAGTTCTGGGGACATATCTGGATTGGGGTCAGCATCTGGTAAACTCGATCCGACTTTTGGAGAGATATCTGGATCAAGCTCAGGATCAGGCTTTCATGCTTTCAGTTCCGGGGACATATCAGGATCAGGCTTTCCTCAATTCAGTTCTGGAGACATGTCTGGCAGTGGCAGGCCCAGTGGGGACATATCTGGTTCTGGCCAAAGTGGTGATGAATCAGGTTTTCTTGTGCAGTTCAGAGAAGGTGTAGACACATTAATTTTGGGGACTTCTGGTTCAGGTAGTGCTCAGGAGGCAAAAGAAGGTAGTGGTGTTTTCATTATTCAAAGACTAGAATCTGGGGATTGGGAATCCGGTGAACCATCTGGGAGTTCGGCTAGTGGCCTTCCATCGGGACTTGGTAGTGGAATTAGCATTTCCGGAGTTAGTGGTCTTTCATCTGGACTCTGGAGTGAAGTTAGTGGTTCAGGAGCTAGTGGCCTTGCATCAGGACTTAACATTGAAGTTAGTGGTTCAGGAGCATCCAGACTTGACAGTGAAGTTAGTGGTTCAGGAGCTAGTGGCCTTCCATCTGGTCTCTGGAGTGAATTAAGTGGTTCAGGAGCTAGTGGCCTTCCGTCAGGACTTAACATTGAAGTTAGTGGTTCAGGAGCATCTAGACTTGACAGTGAAGTTAGTGGTTCAGGATCTAGTGGCCTTCCATCTGGACTCTGGAGTGAAGTTAGTGGTTCAGGAGCTAGTGGCCTTCCGTCAGGACTCAACAGTGAAATTAGTGGTTTAGGAACTAGTGACCTTCTATCGGGATTCGGAAATGTAATTATCGGTTCAGGATCAAGCAAAATACACAGTGGTGCTGAACTGAGTGGGTCAGGCCTCTTTGGTGTGTCGTTCTTAGACACAGAAATTATTGATCTAACCGCAAGGCCATCTGGAGAACAGGAATTGTCTGGCGTTTCTCCATTTAGCCTGAATTATGTTAGTGGTTCTGGCTCTCACTCTTCAGCTTCTGGTTCAGGTGGCATATCGGACCACTTTGAAAGAATAAATGAAAAGATAATTATTCTAACAGATGATGAGATCATTGAGTTTGTCTCTGGGCCTACAACTAGAACAGAACAAGGCCGTGGATCTGTGGAGGTCAGTGGGGAGGGCAGTGGTCAAGAACATTCAGCTGATGACATCTCAGGCTCCTCTTACAGAAATTCATATGAACATCACTTGATTTCCAGAGGAACAGATTATCTCCTACCAGAAAAAAATGAGCAACTTAGTAGCGCCACAGAAGCGTTTGATAACACTGATCAGTCCCCAGTGGAAACCACAGTATCCACCATCTCGGATTTCATCACTTCTCCTTCAGTTTCACTACAAACACCAGAATCTATAGTGGAGCCCACAGTTACTGATGGTAAACACTGAAACTTTTTTTATCTACTGTTAGACTACCTACATATTAACCTGTGGGAATAAAGGTCAATATGTATATCTTTGACAGCTTTTGCTAACCCCTGTGAACCAAACCCCTGTGGCGATGGCTTCTGCTCTATACAACATGGCATTGTTGTATGTCAGTGCCCACGAGGATTCAGCGGGGAGAATTGCTCAATATGTAAGAGAAAAGTCATGGTACTCACATTCTGTTGTGTATGTCTCATTGATGGTGCTTTCAAATCGATTAATAGCAATTAATACAAAATATATATTAATTTATATTTAAGTATAATTTAAATTATGTATACATATAAATGAATTAATTATACATGCCACAAACACACATTTCATAAATGCAAACTTTTTTAATCAATTTAAATCACTGGAAACTAGAAAGACATAAAATGTCCAATTCTTTCATTAAGTACAAGAACAAAACACACAAATAATCAGATTAATCAGAATCGGAATAATTTTAAAGCTGTTTTTCACTGGTAACTGGTACTCTTCTATCAGCGATACAGGGATGTGCTGAGGGGTGGATGGAGTTCATGGGCAGCTGTTACATCCACTTTGATGAGCGTGAGACCTGGGCCGGTGCTGAGCAGCGCTGTAAAGATCTAAACTCTCACTTGGTTAGCATATCCTCCAAACAAGAACAAGACTTTGTCAGAAGTGAGTAAAACCTGATCTCTAATTAGGATGTGTGTCTACTTGCTGACCTTAATGTAAATGCTTATATATTTCTGAATCACCTAGCTCAGGCTCGCAACTACCAGTGGATCGGACTCAGCGACAAAAAAGTGGAAAATGAGTTTCACTGGACTGATGGAAGCATTTTGGTAAGATCGGTTTCCACACAACTACATTCCTGCAGGTCGAACTGTAGAGGAAGGGGTACTTCAATGCAAATACATACAATTTTAAACATGCAATATTTCATAAGTACATTTTTATATTCAATGCAGAAATATAAAAACTGGAGACCAAACCAGCCAGATAATTACTTTAACACAGATGAAGACTGTGTTGTAATGGTATGGCATGAAGATGGCCAGTGGAATGATGTGCCCTGCAACTACCATCTACCCTTTACTTGCAAAACTGGACCTGGTAAGAAGAGGTGCTAGACAATAATTTAAGCATAGAATCGGTTCTCACAAATGTTTCGTCATTTACAACTATTTTTGACTATATAGTTATTACAAAAATGTATTGCAAATATTTAACCATTTTTGTTTGTTTTTGTTATTGTAGTCACCTGTTCATCACCTCCTGAGGTGAGGAATGCAAGGATGCTCGGCAGCCCCCAAGAACGCTACACTGTTAATTCGATCATTCGGTACGAGTGTGACAGTGGATTCACACAGCGCCACCTTTCTGTGGTGCGATGTATGGCGGATGGCCAGTGGGAGCAGCCTCAGGTTGAATGTATAGAAGGTAAGCATATCCCCACAGGAGAGAAAATACTACATTAGGATTGCATTAACAGTTAGTGTCAATGCTACTACCTCCCCTCAACAGGTAAAACGATCAACAGACTTCGGAAGAGGTCCCTCAAGACACGTCCCAAAGCAGTCAAAAATCGGACATGGAGAAAAATCCTCTAAACAAGAGAAAGGTCAAATACTTTTACATATCCAGAGGACTGTATCATCTGTACGGAAGCCTTATTTACCGTAAGGAAGGGACCAACCTTACGTAATGTCAAACATTTCTGTAGTCCACCTCGCTTATTTACAAGTGCTACTCAGAGCTTTTGCTTAGAGTAAAGGATTTGTTTATTTAAAAGATTTTATTCTGCCCTATTTTTATTCCTTAATTGCGGAATCAGAAAAAACTATTAGGAAGATACAGACTGAACTTGTGTGTTTCAGTCTGAGTGCACAATTACTACAAAAGCACAATTTTGTCCCCAAAATAAAAGCAAATTGAGGGCATTAATTGTACTATTAGTCCAAGAGTTTGTGAAATTTCCTTTCAGATCACATGGTGGCACTATTGCGGATTTATGTAAACATGTAACGTTTTTACATCCTAGTTGCACAATACTACACTGTGATCATTTATAGATTGGATAAAATCACGTACTTTCAAGTATGTAGAAAAGATATTGGGATGTTGATTTTGAATGTCACCTTATTACCGTATGTATTATTAATATAATTTTAGGGCATGTACAATGTTAGCTCAAAAAGCATGAAAAACCAGGCACCTTTGGCATTATATTTTCAATATTTTCTGATATGGGGATTCAACTATTCTAATGTTCCATGCTATCCCATAAAGAATGGATAGATGGTGAAACAGGATACAACCGAAGACATCTGATCGCAATCCTAAACATAATACTATAGGAATATAATAGATGCAAAGGGATCGTCCTGGGTCATAGAGTGTTTTAAAACTTAATAACAAGACAAAAGGCTTTAATGTCTACAGCTGGATGCATTTTAAGCACATTAGTATTTTTTAAATTCTTTAATTATGATGTGTCTTTTCGTTTGTTTTTGTTGTTTGTTGTAGTTTAAATGTCTAGTTTGACCTAAGAGAGCAAGTTATCGCTGTGAAACTGTGAAAGATAAAATGTCCCCTCGTCTCAGCTTGCATAATAGACAAAGTTTACTCGAACTAGTAAGTTATGTCTACAGTAGCTGTAATGACACAATTCTATCCGTCAAAGGAAAAGAATGACTGATTATCATGATTCAGTGCTTATCTTGTGCAATGCGTTTGCTTTTTCATAATTTATTGAGTCACAGGTTCACAAGTTCATATGAACATTCAACTTGACTTGGGTCTCAGATTACTTAATATGAGTTAGTAAGTAAACAACAGCAATAGTAGAAATAATGAGAGTTGGGGAAATAATACAGTTGGGGTGGTGGTACGGTGCTGGAGAAACTGTCATGGGACTGTGGCTTCCACAGCTCCTCCTGAACTTTTCCATTTTGAAATTTTAGGACATTTAGTTTACATTTTAACTGTATGTCTTAACACAATATTGTGAGCATCCACATTCCAATGAGCACCAAACAGAATTTTGCAGTTGTGCTCGATTTCAACTTTTGAGTTAAAAGTATCTGTCCTGTTGCCCCTGAATCCCTGAAATAAACAGACTAAATGTGTGTCAATAAAGGTGAATTCCTTTTAATAAAAAATGTGTGCAACAAAGAGACTTGAGACAAAAATAGGCTGTGTTCTGTTCCTGTTAACACCTGACCACTATGACATCTATTTTTAGACAATATATAAACAATTAAAACAATAAACTGTATATATTATAACAATTGTAACAGTGTTACACATAGTACCTAATATATGATATTTTCTTAGGGAAACCTAAACACTGACTCATACACTTGACTTACTTAACACTATGTATCTTTATGTCCAGCGCAATGAAAAAGTCAGGCTGAAGAACACTGATTGCTTTCATGAGCTACTCTTCCCCCGCCTTCCAAGTTTAGGAAGCAGGGTAAACACAGCACAGGACCATATGCACACACATCTTTGACGCCCATGGAATCATAACATTACAAGAAGTGCTGTTTGCTCGGTAGGGGCACAAGTACACCCCTCACATATGTGTTTTCATGCTAAACGGAAACTCAATGGCACCATTATAGTGTGTGAATTTTTATCTTTCTAACCCTGGATCTTTCTCTCAAATAATGCTTCCCCCTGCTGGAAGACATATAAAACTACCTGCATGTCGTTGAGCTCATGGTTGGATTGATGTGGAAACAACCATGCGATTTTAAAATTGCTAAAGAAAAACGCATACAGAATAGTTATTAAAATACAATTTATTGATGGGATCGATCGTTTTTTGGATGACGACTCAAGCAAAATATAAAGCAGTCATGCATATGCTGTAAATTTGCTACTAGAAGATGAATTGATTGGTTAACTATGTATTATGGCGCTATAAAATCAAAGCATTTTATTATATAAGAAAATATTACTAAAATGCTTGAAGAATGTCCCAACACCCAATTCAAGCTTTACCGCTTTGTTCTACATAGATACAAAATACTATAGAACTATATATGTTGTATAAAATGAAATGACCACATTAAAAAATACTACTTGGCCAATCCATCTTGAGTTTAAATCTTAACCTAAATGTTTTGTTTTGAAGTGTAAATATCCAAATAAGCACAGCTGTAATGTTTTTGGGATACAGTAGAGCATTTCAGAAAACGTCCAGAACTTACAAAAATTGTGAGTATCAGTAGTGTATTTTGTTTTGAATGAAAGTGTCATTTGTATTTTCACAGAATTGCTTACACATTTAAGATGAACTACATATTTCACCAGCGGACTTTGTAACAATACACGCCATGTTTTAAATGCTTTGGAAGGAAACCAAAGCTCCGCACACCTGGTTCTGACAGACCGCAGTTTATTCTGGGAGTGACGATCGGGTAACGTACGCTCCCGTCTGCTAACCAACCGGCGTCACACTGGTCAAATCCCACAAATCTCCAGGCGGCGTATAACTGCCCAACTTTAGCAATATGTCCTCCGTCGTTCTGACAGGCCTCTTCCGCCTCTGTGAAGTTCAGCTTGCTGTGATGCTGCAGAAAGTAGACCTCACCTGAGGTTGAACACACACAAATTGTGCAAATTGTCACATAATCAGTGTTTTTATCTATCTGAAAAATATGATCTCATTTTATAAAGATGACAATATTATAGCTGAGAAAGACTGCAAACAAAACAAAGATGACATATATATATATATATATATAAAGGCGTACAGCTTTAAAACAAATGTACGGATTGAAAGCCTGATTAATTCGAAAAAGATGAATCTTTGATCCTTGTTGGCAAGTTTATTGCACTTGTCAACCTCAACTTATAGTTCCAACAGTAAATATGGAAAAAAGGACATTTTCCACATTGGACAATTGCAGCCACATGTTGTATTCTCAACACAAACGTTAATTAATATGAGATGTAAACCCCCTACTTGCTGTTTTTTTTTTTTTTTGGTCATTTGGCAGACGCTTTTATCCAAAGCGACTTACAGTGCACTTATTGGTTATTTCTCTGTTAAATAAAAACTCCATGGATTGCATACATGCATGATAAACAATCAAAATCATTGATCACGTGGTTTACCTCTTATGGACGAAGTGAAGCAAAACGCATCAAACCGGTCCAGATCTTTGTCTCGAGCACCGTAGCTCCGCACGCCGGGAGCCAGATGGGTACCGCCGCAGGCCTCTCGTGGCACTGAAACGGGGTATTGTGCTGTCCCGTCAGCGACCCACCCAGCGTTACACCAATCCAGCCCTTCCTCCCAAGCAGCGAAGAGCTGCTCAAATGTGGTCAGGTGCGAATCCTGCTGTTCACACGCTTCCTTGGCTTCGTGGAAGTTCATTAGATAGCGCCCCTTAGAGGAGTAATATGGAAACACCACACCTGTGGGTAAGAACAGCACAATGCATTATAAGCCAAATATAATAGACATTAAAGCGATAGTTCCCCCAAAAATGAAAACTCTCTCATGTGAGTTACAAATGTATTAATTTATGTATAATTTTTTTTGTTTGGTTGAACACAGAAAAAGATATTTGGAAGAATGTTTGTAATCGAACAGTTCTGGACCTTATTGACTACCATAGTAGGGAAAATGACAATGGTATGACAATGGTATTCAAAAGAGCCCCAGAACGGTTTGTTTTTCTAAATTCTTCAAACTTTTGAGACAGAACTTTCAAATTTCAACAGAACAAAAAAATATGATGTATTTTTTCTTACTATGGTAGTCAATGGGGTCCAAAGAACAATAAGCATTCTTCATAATATATTTCATCAGAACAAAGAAATTCATACAGATTTAGAACAACTCGAAGGTGAGTAAATGATGACAGAATATTAATTTTTGGTTGAACTATCCCTTTAACATTATATTTAACAACGGACACATCTTGTTTATAGACGGTTTCATCGGACGCACGCGCCTGGCCTGGAGTTAACTTACGGTCTGTGTTTGGTTGTAATATAACAATGCATTTTATGTGAAATTTATAGCAATATTTTATTGTATATTAATTGTATTTAAATAACTTAGAACTACTCAACAGTTATTTATTTTTTCGGATGTGTACCGGAAGTTAAAGGGGTCATATACCGTAAATATGTACTTTTAAGTGTTTTTGGTCTGTTATAAGTTGCCCATGCATGTATTAGACAGGTAAAATTGCAAAAATGTAAGTGTCGGAAGAAAAGATGCAATCTATCTAAAAGCTAGACCTGCCTGAAACGCCTCGTGTAACCACACCCCCACGCATGTACGTCACTTCGTGGTATGATTTGACTAAGACCGCCCAAATGTATACGCAAGAAAGGTGGGCGGTCTTTTAAATCTCATTGTACCGTCGCGGCACAGGCTGATTTTCCGAATATGGTAAGAGGTGTTTCATTTCCGTCCAGTATTCGACCAATCACTACGCACTAGTGACCTGGCCAATCATAGCTCACCTCGCTTTTTTGGACGATGAGCTTTGTAAAATATCAGCGCGTTTCAGAGAGACGGAGCAGCGAGGAGATACAAATATGCACGGTATGTGTAAAATACTGCGTTTTTAACCTTATACACGTCGCATTAAATCTAAAGCAAACAATAATATTCGTTTAAGCCGAGTCAAATCACCCCTTTAAATCTGAGCCACATAACGTTGATTAAATATTGCAGCCACTGAAACCATCTTTGAGTCTTTATAAGTTGGTTGTTTTAACAAATACACTTCCACAGAATTGACATGAACAACCTCGAAACTTAAGATGCACGGTAGTGCTTTCGTCCTCCAGACCGTCAATAATTTCACAGCGGTAGCGACCGGTGTCATCAGATTGTAGTGGATTGATGACGAGGGACGCGTCGCCCGGTGCGCTTCGACGGATCCGCACGCGCCCCTTGAAGTCTCCGTAACTCCGATGACGCGTGCCGATGGCCACCATAACGTCACGTTCCTGTACTCCACCGGGCTCGGGCTGCCAGAACCACTTGACCCGCGTCCTGCGGGGCGAGTTGAGCTCGGGCTCGTAGCGGTAATGACAGGGCAGCGTGACGTTACTCCCCTGGACAGCAGACACCAGAGGTTCGGATGATTCCACGTGAAGACGGATTCGGTGGAAGTACACTAGAAAATAAGGAAAACACTAAGTGTAAAAGTACGTCAGATTAAAAAATAAATCTACAAATAAATCAACATACTTCCCCCATTTCCATTCACTATGTCCTGATAATAATAACCGTTGGAGAATCGTTCTGCAAAGGTCCCGAGGGAAAGGTGCATAAGAAGTACCAGCAGGTGGCGTATAATCCGCATATTCACGATCTCGCTCTGCATCCCACAGCTTTCCAGCACGGTCCCTGAAGTAAGACATAAAGTTGCAAACATTGTAGCAATTTTTATGCATTTCGATTATTGCTTTATTCAGAAATAAACACTCTGTTTCACTCAATGCCAATTCATATTGTCATTGCAAGCGAACAAAGTTTCTTTATAAACTTGCGCGCACGAAACGAAAGGCAAGTCAGAACAAAGAAGCATATGGTGTGAATGTGACAAACGTTAAATGACACAAGAAATGTTTACAAAGACAGTGTTCGGCTATTTCATAAGCACCATTTATTTTGAGAAATTTAAATTGAACACTAGTTAATGCATAGCGTTGTGTTTTTTTATTGTATTTCTAGGACTACAGATCTTAAAGTTAAAGTTTAGAAAAGAAACAATATTTCGTTTACTTACCAACGCAATATACTTTCCTCAGACTCCTTTTGCTATAACTACACTGTTCATCGTCGGGGCGAGGTACAATCTCTCTCTCTCTCTCTCTCTCTCTCTCTCTCTCTCTCTCTCTGTGTAATAATATTGTGGAACAAGAGGTGACGTCACCTTGACATTTCTTTTGAAGCTCTCCGGCTCGACAACGATAATGATGTGGGGTCTACAAAGCAGGCGAAGGCTCCCGTCCATCATCACAGTATAATTATACAAGGTAAAGGTGTGTTGATAATTTCCCTAAACTTTAACTGGAGCTGTTCAGTGTGCCAGCAAGAGTATATTCTACCCACAGTCTCTTGTTCCTGTTTTTTCTGTCGAAAGACAACAATCCTTTGTGTTTTCTTTCATGGCATAATAACACATTTGGTAATAACAGATTGTCACATACCTGTTTTTGTAAATTCCTAAATGCACAGAGCTTTATAAGGGGTCCTTTCATTGAAAAGTTTTTCAAATATCTGTTAAAATCAAACTACTTTATAGATAGCACACGTTTAGGGGTCAATGACGTGACATGTATTTTTTGTGTCCAAATTCATTATTTTCCTAAAAATAATTTGAATAAATACATGTCATATATCAAATGGATCTACAATATGTCCTTTATAGGAAACCCTTTTCATTTTATTGAAATTCAATAGATTTTTTGAGTTTTGGCGTTTGAAAGACCAAAAATGTCAGGTGGTGCGACCGTCCGAACATACAAACAGAGAACAAAACTGAGAAATAAATGTTAATTTTCTCAATAAAATTCTTAATAAAATATTTTGGCATGATTTTATGTTAAATTTCTTATATATGAGGGGAAAAGTACTCAGTGCTAAAGACATTAAATGTATATTATTTTAAATGAATATATGGTCGCACCACCTGACATTTTCTGGGTGGTAAAATCAGAAATCTTGTTTACTAATGAATTAATGCTCCCTAAAATGCTGTAAAACCAATATAAATCAACACAATACATTTTTTTGGACATAAAAATACATTTTCAAACTGTTTTGCTTAAAATATTTTTTTTTTCTTCTTGAAAAACTTATTTGTCATTGATCCTTATATTACATTGACATTCTCCCTCACAGGACATTTTTTTCTCGCTGCAAAACAGAAAAATGCCTATGAAGTAAAATATGAAAAATATGCCAGTCGACCTCTGTCTCAAAAAAGATCAGCAGTCATGGGAAAGTCGGTGATTGAACTTCCTCAGCGAAGCCCCTAAAGTGTGCTAATTTTCCAAAGTAAATATAAGAGAAAAGTATACATAGCCTTGCAGATGTGAAAATTTCCTTTCATTCATGGCCATCTGGGATTTAATGGTCTGTCCCACAGCCACTGTCTTTCATCCGCTTTGATATTTTCTTCCAAATTCTGACCTTTTCTTTTAATAAAGGTGGTGTTTTTTTGTCTTTGTAATAATAACTGGCACTCTCCAGAAACTGAAGCTAAACGCACGATTTAAAGAGGAAACGACTGTTTGATGGCCTTTGGATGACCTGGATGTTGGAATAACATCATCTCTCTGTGACCCTTAACCACTGTACCACCTTCAACTGTCCCTCTTTCAATCCATCAAGAACAGTGAAATGGAGTAGGCTATGTGAGCGACACACAGAGATTTGCATCGCCTCCCTCACAGATGCTCGGGACCATTAGCGACGCATTTGAAGATCCGCGCCAATTAGTCCCCACATCCAAGATGAAAGGCCTGGCCTAAGGCAAAGAACGCCAAGACCCTGTGAATAGCTGGGAGCTTCACAGAAGCATAATTTTGCCAGCTAGAGGGGGAGAGAACCTTGTACTCTAATTATGCGCTCAAAATGAGTAGGTCCAAAAAAGCTGGACGTAAATGTTTTAGATTTTACTCAAGCTTTTTCAGTTACAAATGCCTCAGAAAATAAATGTAAAAATGAATGTAAAGGTGCTGTGTGTAATTTTTTGGAGATCTATTGACAGAAATGCAATATTATATGTCGTCAGAGGTGTATAAAGACCTTACATAATGAAGCGTTATGTTTTTATTTCCTTAGAATGAGATGTTTCTATCTACATACACCGTGGGTTCCCTACATGGAATTCGCCATGTTGTAGCCCTGAACGGACAGACTGTTCTATAGAGCGCGTTTCGTTTAATACGTTATCTCCTTTGACGAAGAAGCGAAAACGTGACAACATCTTAGTTCTGTTTCAGCTACCGTAGTGCTCTGAAAGGGAGGGTAGAATGACCCATTGGCTGCAATTCGCAACCTCGCCGCTAGATGCCACTACATTTCATACACTAGACCCTTCAAAATAAATAAAGAAGAAATAAATTCTTGTTAAAACTTTATATAGAAATAAATTGTTTTCAAATTAATGTTTTCACAGATTTCAACTTAAGTTTTAACTATGAAAATAGGATTTGTAGGTCATTTTCCATGCTTTCCAAAACCACATGATAGCGTTGTTTTCTTGTTTTGATTGTGAAACAGTTGTTCTTATGAAAGACTGTGGTCCCTTCGCATAACTGAGTGAAATTTTTATGAAAAATGCAAGTGCGTCCAAATGAACATCTCATTCTTCTGTTTGACTACATGCTTTCGAATGAATGGAATTCAGCTGAACAGTATTGTGGGTTTTTAAGGTAGCTATTTAGACAAGTTATGTGTCAATCCATTTTTTCATTTACACTAGTGATTTTGACAAAAACATATAAAAAAAAGATTCTGTTTACATTACAGCCTCTCATAAATGTCTCAAAAATGAGGTGGATGAGTGATTTCCTTTAAATGAGAGATGTCTCTAAAAAGAAAGGAATGTTTGCTCCTGACAAAATATTTGCCACAAACCTCATTCAAAATAGCCTTGTTTTTCCAGAAAGGAATCCTTCCTGGCTTCGCCCAGTGGGTGCTGGTGTTTTCCTGTCATTCTTTGGACTACCAGTTCAATTCTTCCTGTCCAGTGCCTGTGTCGAGCTTGTCAATCATTACAGAAGAGATTGCGTAATAATGGCCTATTAGTCAAAGGTACTACAGAGACAGAGATCTTTATTGAAATGCTCATATACTTTACATCTTTTCTTAGGTTGGTCAACTGTTACACTTTGATTTATGGGGATTTTTTTATAAACCTCCATACTAAGCATACTAAGGATGATTCATAACAACAAACAGCATGCTTGAAATGCCATAAGTATCTACTTGTATTCTTTATTTCCTTCTACAATTACTGTAAGAACATGAAAATATTTCAAGAGATGCTAAGAATATCTTGCCTAAACAGTGTGAACACAAGGGTGCTACAGTACGAAGCTTTAAAAAAGACAAAATAAAATAAGTTTAAGAATCATTGAAAGAAAACAAATTGAATAGAATGAACAAAGCTGATATGTTTACTGCAATAAGAAAATCAAATGCTTACATTGGTACAGACAACCTACAGATAATTCACAACCATGCTAGATTTTACAAGAGTGTTCAGTGTCTGTCAGCTTTTCTTCTTCAATTCTTCTCAGAATGTATCTCAGATAAATACTGCCCAAACAACGTCTAAAGCTCCATTCATATTAATGCTTATATTGCACAAGCCCAAAATTTAAAAATTTATTCGAGACGATTGGCTGGGGAGGTCACAACGCATCATTTTGAAAACATTATGTAGATTGGACGGTCATATCAAAGGTTCAGCGCCACCGTAGAAATCATATCAAATTAGATTCGCACCCTCACCCCGCATCTTATTATATGAAAGCCTCGATACTGCACACGGCGTGACCGATCCACAGACCACAGGATATTTATGTCAATGCGTATACTGCAAAAACGTGGCCCATGATTTCAAAAATAGGAAATATTAAAAATTCTCTATGACATCATAATAAGATGAGATAAAAGATGAGCCACTTTGGCTAGTGAGCGTATAATGTTTTTAGTACCAGACATTTTGGTTTATTTCAGAATTATGCTGGAATAAAAAAGCAAAATTCAGTAGCACACTGCAATTGATTCAACTGCACCTGAGATCCAAGGCATCAAATTTAAACAATATTGATCAAATTATAATATATATATATATATATATATATGATTGACTGTCACAATTCATGTTAAGGTTTGATAAACTGTAAAAAAGGTATGTTGAAAGCAAGTCTAGTTATGAGACAGTTATTGAGACAAATATTAATACACCATAACATACAAAAAAGCATAGATCACTTCAAAACCATATTTAAGGTATTTATGATTTCCTAATTCAATGATCTAATATGAACAACTTCAAAAACTGCATTTATAACCGAACGACCAACACAACAGCTGTGAAAATAAATACATTCTAACATATTTGGTATGTACAAGATCATACTTTCCAAAATTGTTGTTTTCAATATAGTTCTTTACTCGAGTAAATAATAAATTGAATGTGGTCATGTCTGCCAAACAATAACATACTTTTTTAAAGGGCACTGCAGTCAAACATAGTAATACAAAGTATTTAATGCAAAATATTCAAACTGTGAGAACCTTGGGCCAATGTTAAATCAGTCCCACAGCAGTGCAGAGACGTGTGGAGTTGGCGCCCTCTGTTGATAAGAGTGAGGCAGTGCAGGGACAGTTCAGGGAGGATTGGAGAGAAGCATTATAGAAGAGGAGGGAGAGTGAGAAGGTGGGAGGAGCTCTACTCATCACAGCCCAGCAGCTCCATTCGCAGGGTGATGCGTTCATGCCACTCCCACGGCAGGATGCGGACGAATCGTGAGATGAAGGGGGGTTCAAACACGTTCTTTTTGTGCACGTTGTTGTCACTGTTGCCGGGGAAAATCTGTAGGTGATGTTGAAAAAAAGACAGGGTGAGATAACATGACGGATGGTTGGAAAAGGAAGAAGTATAGATGGAGATGTGGGGTCATTTGAAGGTATACCGGGGCTGAATCTGAAAGCATTACGCATGTGGTTTGTTAACTTTTACGGTTTGTTTTCATGTCACATATGTGCTTGGTTAATGGATGTACATTGAATGTACAGTAACTGATCGGTCAATATAAAGTCCTACAAAAATATGTATTTTAGGTCAACCAGAAATGCTGTTTAGTTTCAATAATGTTAATTATTGAAATCAAAATGGAAAATGTAGGTTGAATAGTTGATTTAATTGTGATAGTAGTCTCAGTATGACAGGGCGGGATGGATGAGAGGTCTTGGTGATGTCAGCCATAAAGAAGTTGTTTCAGGGCTAAGTTATGACATTGTGTTGATATATTGAGAAGACAAATATTGTCTTTTAAATAACATGCCCTTAACCAGTCAGTTACAATGCACTGGGAACTCACATAAGGGTGAATTTTTGGTTGGCTTTAAACAATTAACCTTTAAAGTTTAGAAACAAACCTTATCTGTTTTTGTCTTTTCGTCTTTGACTATGGTCCAATACTGTCCGTCATCACTGTACGCAACTTTGAATGCCGAAACAAACTGCACGTTTCCAAAGTCTTTGGCCCCTTGCGTGATTATTCCTGTGATGCGCTTTGGTCGGAGCAAGTCCACCTGATACACACAAAAAATAAAACATTTTTTTTAGAGTGAATTATGGATTATTGTGTGCAAATAATTTAAATTGGAGATTTTATAAAACACCTATTTTAAGGCTTTTCTAACGGATAGAATGGTTGTACACCCCTGGTAATAAAAAAAATACGATAAAAATAGTAAAAGAAGACGTAAATTCTACAGAATTTAAAAGATTATTACTCATTGATAGACTTCCTTTTATTTCTTTTATTGGAACACACGAGTGCATTGAATTAAATCAAGACATTTTTAACATTATTTACTTTACTGTAAATGAAACTCCTTCAATTTTTTCAGCCCATAAAAGACTTTCTCACCTGCACCCACTCGGAGCGGTCATTGGTGGCGGCTATCCATGCATTAGTCTTGCCCTGCTTGTCCAGTCGGGCGTAATGCGGGTGCCAGGTGAACGCCTCGATCCCCCAGGTGCGGAACGAGCTGGAAGACGTTATCTGCTTGTCTTCGATCAGCCGTGACTTGACACCTAGCGGCTCGGAGCAACCTGTCGTGTTGAAATACACTGTGAAGTGAGACAACAGGAAGAGGAGGGGCGGGAACAGGAAGTGGGATGAAAAGCGTGTCAGCGTGATGCCACAAGCAGCACAGACCACATCAGCACTGGTTTGCCCCAAAGCAGAGAGCGTGTTTTAAGCAGGTGAGTGACAAGATGCTATGCGGGATGGTGTTGCATGAAGCGCATGCAGGTGAGAACTGGCGGTGAGTAAAGTATGCATGCTGCTGTGATGGACAGCCTTAGAGAAACAGATGGATGGGTGAAGTGGGCAATGCGGTATATTGAGGTATATGATGGTGCATAACATTTTGACTATATTTATGCACGTACATATGACTCGTTGTTTCCTTGGGAACACAAAAAAAGATATTTTGACAAAAGTGGTTTTGTGTCCATAAAATGGGGGGAAATCAATCAGGGTCGATGTTGTTTGGTTATCAACGTTCTTTAAAAGATCTTATTTTGTGTTCTCAGAAGAAAGAACGTCATACAGGTCTGAAATGTGGGTCAAAATAATTCAATATTATTTATATTTGGGTGAACTATCCCTTTAAGGAGTGTTGTTGAGTCCATTGTGAAGTGGAGTTAACACACCAAGAACGGTCATTTTCTTAGAACTCCTCCTCAAAAATCAAGGACGACATGTACCAAGCACACACACCACACAAAACAAACACTGTGATTCATCATTACTCTACGCATCTCAAAATTGGGACATGTCTGCAAATCAAGTCAAATATCTGCGAGATTTAAGCTGAGAACATCTGCCGGCCGGAGTCCCAGCTGGAAGAGATTTTCTCCGCCTTTTGACTTCCTTCCCACATTCAGAAAGTCTCTGGATTTTGACTCCATTGCATGAAAAAGATCAACATTACGCAACGACACTTCCCTATGCTTGCAGTACGTCATGTGATTGTTAGTGGAGCTGTATTAACCTGATGTCAAAGTACTCTGTATACAACCATGTGGAGGGTAACAAATAGTTTTGTTCTTTACCATTTAGCTCACAGCCGACCAGCTCCATTCTCAACGTGCAGCCTTTGCGACACACGAGAGGAACGATTCGGATGTACTGAGCGATGATGGGAGGATCAAACAAATTGGTCTTCGTTCCGTCATTGTCCACGTTGCCAACAAAAACCTGGAAAACAGACGATTCGTCAGTAACAATTCATCCTACATTACACAACTTCAACAGGTCAATGTACAAGAATACTGCATATAAAGATAATAGCAAGGTTTTGGGAAAAAAATACTTCTCCTTAAGAATTATTTTTGTTTGAAAGTAATAAAAGATTAAGTTTAGTAAGTGAAGTCTTACCACGTCTTTGTTTTGGCCTTCAGATCTATACATTGTATACGTTCGCCCATCTAAGCTCGATGCCACTTTAAAGGTCTTGATAAACTCCGCCGTACCAATCCGACTTGCCCCCTGAGTAATGATGCCAGTAAACCGCATCTTTCTCTGCGTATTGATCTAGACAAAGAGAAAATTATTTTTGTGGTGTAAAAACTGACAATAATTTGTGTTTAAACAAGTTGTTTATTATAAGATCTAATAATACTTCATTCAACTTTCACAGTTTATGATACAGAGGTGTATTATAGGTGTTTATAATGCGCAGGTGCTTTAGTTTTTCAAGTGACAGTGCACCCAAAAATGAAAATTCTGTCATCAATTTCTCTTCCGCACAACACAAAAAAGATATTTTGAAGAATGTTGTCAACTGGGGGCAACTGCTGTTTGGTTACCAACATTCTTCAAAGTATCTTCTTTTGTGTTCAGCAGAAGAAAGAAAGTCATACAGCTTTGAAATGACAATAGAGGGAATAACAATTGTTTTTGGTGAACTATCACTTTAATAGAAGTAGACTATTATACAGTAGCTCACCTGAATCCAGGGGTTCTTGTCATGTGTGGCAGAGGTCCAAGCATTAACAAGTCCCTTTTTATTCAGCCGGGCCAGCTCGGGACCCCAGCGCTGCAGTCCCAGAAAGCCATAGTACACAGATGAGGCTGAGATCTGAGACTCGGCGATACCTCCACCTTCCATTCCCAGCAGAGAGATGCAGCCTAGGGACCAGAGCCAAACTTTAGCTGATATTCACACGCTCAGGAGACAAACAGTCGAATGAACAGATGGATAAACAGTGTGATGACCACAAATTACAAATATTTGGAGGGAATGAAGAGCTGGTTGTGTGCAGCGTCCTACTCACGCAGTTGGCAGTGCTTTCCAACATAGGGTGAGGGACATCTGCATGTGAAATCTCCATCCAGATCTCGACAGGACCCTCCATTCTGACAAGGTTGGCCTGCGCAGTCATTCACATCTGGAAGGAACAAGTTATAAAGTTTCACGAATGCTCGAGTCGGAGCAAAGTGATGGCCCAACACACCCTATTTTAGTTCTACTGTAGTTTTCTTTGTGACCTTAAGGAGGCGCAATATGCATACCAACTTCAAAGCAAGGAGAGAATGTTTAAAGATTTTTTTTATAATATACATATTCATTCTGCCAAATTTGTTTGCTATAAATTGAAAAAAAACTGGAATACATTATAACTGTTTATAACTTTAGTTACAAATGAAATTCTCAAAGCTAACCAAAATAAAACACTTTTGAAAGTCTAAACACATATTTATTGTATAAACAGTTTGCAAAACTATTCAATCACACTGTGAAGAAGGTTTCTTAATATAAATATATTATTTAGGATATTGCTATTATTGGTATTGTTTAGTACATTATAAGCACGTTGAATGTAATGTACCTACTTTAAAAAACATCTATATACGTTTTTAAGTGATAAAATACTAAAACAATAAGATACAGCGCAAAAAGCAATTCATCTTTCAGGTGTCTAGTTCTTGGATGTAGAATTGGGGGCAAGGACGAACTTTTAAGGTTAAGCTATCCATGAACCATGTTGTATATATACAGATGGAAATCGCATGATCTTTACGGTCATTCTTAAAGAGGATATACTGTAGGAAACAGAAGCACCACCTGAACTCAGACCTGCTAAAGTTCCTAATCCACTTATTACCGAGAGGGCCAAACCTGCACCAACCCAAACATAAAAAGGTCAATGTGATGAGTCAGAGCGCAGCTGTATAGTGGACCCTTTGTATGTGTGCGCGTGTGAAAATGGGCTGAACATCATTGCTGTGCATAGAGAACAACCATAAAATGACAGAAAAATCAGTTTGGCAAGACTCTGAAAATCTGCCGGAAATCAGCGGGGGATTATCCGGTGTGTACAGATGGTGTGATATGGCATGACTGCAAACAGCCGTCCAGCGTCAATACAAGGCTCAGACATAATAAAACACTTCCAGACCCCCTGAGGGTTTGGATCTTCCTGTAAGGGTTAAGTGTGGTCACAATCACAGTCTGTGATGGACTGTCATGTTTCATGACCTACAGACATTTTTAGGTAACAGAAATGAAAGCATAATGCTGCCTTAGTTTAGTATGCATTTATATTTTACATTTATTTGCATTTGGCAGACATTTTTTTTCCAAAGCGACTTACAGTGGATTTAATTGTATATAGTTTTTTGTGTGTTCCTTGGGAATCTAACCAACCTTTGCATAGTTGAGCTACAGGAACAAATACTGTTTATATGCTGCACGCATATTTAGTCAAATGCTGAATAAAAGTTATATATGCAGTACAGCACGCCACAGGACATTTGCACAAAATATTCAAATATTATTATTAACTTTGTTTAATTATTAATCCCCTGGAAATGATTTTTATCCTATTTAAAAAAAAAACTTCTAGAGGGATACAAAGCTGAAAAGACTACAGATTGGCGCATGCTTGTCTGGCCACATTACTCACAGTTCTGAATAAGACTGTAGATGCTAGCGATTATTCCTAATGCTTTTGTTAAAGAAAGATTCACTGTAACCCACAGACGGAGAAGCAATTCAACACAGTAGTGTATTGTATTACTAGGTGAATATCGATATTTTACTCCATAATGTGAAATGCAACCTTATGTCAGTTGCAACATCATCCTGATCAATGAACTACAAGGTTAGCGGATCTCCACATGCACATGACCGTTAAAATGGGGTCCGTGAAATCCGTGAAAAAAAGGAAGTTGGAAAAAGAATAAAAAGCTTTTGAGACTTTCCTGAGTTTTCAGCCTCAGTAATGTAGTCTTGTGATTATTGTAATCACAAAGTCACAAATGGACATCGTCTTACTTCAGCAGCTTTCTCATCGAGGGTAGAACCTGAAGACTTTTGAGAAGATGCCAACAAGACACTTAGAAACAAGACCACTATTTTTAGTTATGTGTTTAGGTAAAATTATCGTTTTTGTTTTATTCTGTGAAATACTAACAATATTTCTTACAAATATTTAAATCAAAAGTTTCTATTTCCCTTTATTTGCAGAAAATGAAAACTGGAGAAACAGGTCAAAATAACAGAAAGGATGCTCTGTATTTTTTCAGATCTCAAATGCTGCAAAGAAAACAAGTTTATATACACTTTTAAGCAATACAACAGTCAGATTTGTACACATATTTATTAAAAGTTTTTTATGTGATAACCTGGATTTTTATCACAGTTTCCATGCGTCTTGTCATGCTGTCAATCTTTCACATTGCTGTTGGATGACTTTATGTCACTCCTGATTTTTGATTTTGTTGAATTGTGAGTGGTTGCTTTAGATGTCAGTCAGTTACCTACAATGTGGACTAGACCTCCTGCTGTTAAGTCAAAAACTTTCTGTATACCAGACTATTTTGAGTTAACAGCTGTATGAATTGACTGGAATTAAACTCGAGCCGTTTTAGTAAACCTCTGAGGTTACCTAGCAGCCATTCGGTTCAGTTCCTTTGACTGTAATGAGAAAGAAGTGTGAGGAAAAAATACAACAATTAAGGAAAAGGCTGCAATTTGATAAAAATAAAGTGACAGAGGTGAGAAAGCCATCTCGAATTCAACAGAATAAAAAATAATTGACAATTTAGTGATAAAAAGGCATCCTGGAATTTTCCTTTCTAGTTTCAGAAACAGAAATCCAATCTTTGATTTACAGGGAAAAAAAGCTGTAAAAAATTTAAATAGATAATTCATGCTAAAATCCAAGCCCGGTGTTGGCATTGCAAAGGTCATGAGTTAAATTTCCATGGTAATAAAATGTATTCATTTTTAGTTACGGTGCTTCTGATGGATCATTTAATTTGTTTGGGATAAAAGCAACTGCTATATGTCAGAATGTAAATATAAATAACTCATATACTGCAAGTTGCTTTGAAAAAAGGTGTCTGCCAAAAGCATGAATATAATCTGTCATTTACCCTCATGTCTTTCTAAACCTGTTTGTTATACAAAAAGAGCTATTATTATAGCAGGACGTTCAAGCTGTTCTTTCCCATACAATAAATGTGAACGGAGACCACTCTGTCAAGCAGTGACCAATTTTAAGTGAACAAAAACATCCCTTTTTTACCAAGCTTTAAGCGTGTTCACTTTTATTATGCTTTTTGATGCATTTTGTCCTTTTTGACAACCCCCGGTCGCTACTTCCTGCTCACAAATTGCACTACGCTATAAACTTGTCACTTTAAATGCCACCTGTGGTATTCAATGACTAAAGATTTGCAACCACACCTCGGTGCATAAATGACAGCAGAAGTTTATTTTTCGGGAGTACTATTGCTTTAAACAGCAGGTTTCTGCTCCTTTCCATCACCGCAAAGAATGCGACCGCTACTCCACTGCGTAAAAGCTTTTGACACACATTTCACGGCCTCTTGCATGGCTTTCAGACCGATTTCATGCTGTCAGTGAAACACTTCTGCCAGCTGAGAGTGGTGAACGTGCGGACTTCATATACTTTGCTTCCTCCGCTTGCATTTTACCCCAGCAACAGGGCCAGTGTTTGTGACGGCGTGGGCGTGCTACAGTAAAGACGGATTTTAATTTGTGTTGCCACGAAACTATACAGTGTGTGTGGCTTTCTCTGAGGTCCAATCTGACCGAGCATGATTTAGATCTATCTGAAGGATTAAGACTCTTCTAAACAGTCCATTCAAAGTCATCCTCGATTGTAACCACATTCTAACCGCACTCGGAAGAAGCACCCGCAATCCTAAATAAGACCAGTCTAAACATCATAACCCTGCTATCAACCGGCACCGAAGCCATAAGGTCCACCATAATCAGTAGGAAAAGAAGGAAGTCTCTGCGGATGACTAAAGGATGCTGACGAATAGCAATGTTCAATTAAGTGGGGATTTCCAGTTTTATCTTTAACTCTCCGATTAATTCCTTTACCACAAAACAGCAGGTTTACTTTATCAAGTCTGTGAAATACAGCATGACAAATGCAGCCTTTAAAAAAATGAAGCAGTTATTATTTTTATAATGAACACACATTTGGGTCAGGTATACTTTGAGTGAAATTCAGACCTCATGTTCTTTTTTGTAACATAAATGCACATAAAAAAGTTTTCAAACATGTCTAGTTTTGCGCTTCTTAAATGATAGATTTGATGATGCAGTTTTGGTCCCGCCGGTGGGTCAGCAGGGGTGCCGGAGTATAAAAGGTTAAACTTATTTAAATAATAATTGTGGAACCAACTGCATTTTAGTATCAGCATATTTAGTGCAATTCTGGTAAAAGCCATGTAGCCGCTACTTTGTTTATCGTGTGTTTGTCTATCAAGCAACAGCAAACGACTGCCAGCAGAGACTGAAGCCGTTCTATGCTTGTTAACACATTCATCCGTCAACATTGCGGAGTATAGGCCATCTGCCCTCATTACTTCCTGAGAGCTTCTGGGATTGACGTCGACACGGCACTTGGTGAAATTAGTCACACATTTATGAAGAGAACAGCTGCATGTGATTCTTTATCCTTACTGTTCGAAAACACTCTTCTGATAAAGTGTTCCTCTGCAGTATCAAATGTTTTTCTACAAGATGCAACACTTTATATATTATATATATTTAACATTCTTTTTTACATTAAAAAATATGGTTTGGTGTGAATGTCATGTGAACTGATATATTGACGTGTTTGACTCACTGTTCTGGCAGTGGATTCCGTCGAAACCCGTGGCGCACTTGCAGACGTATTCGCTGAAGACGTCCCCTCGCCGAGAGCTGGAGATGATCTCACAGACGCCATCGTTTTTACAGGGGTTAGGGTTGCAGGGCCCTGAGATCAAAGGTCATATGACATCAGCCAGATCTAGCAGATACAATTAACCTTTGCACTTTTGGTGTACAACTTTTCTCACATGAATATATAATAAGTGATAAGGCTTTTACCAATCTCGGTCTCATTGCAGACGTGTCCTGTGAAACCATCAGCGCAGATGCAGATGAAGTGATCTTTCCCTGCTCCCTTTACACATGTTCCTCCATTTAGACACACGTTTATCTCACAGTAGTCGGCTGGGGAAAAACAACAGGATATTATATTGATTTCTCAATGGAGCTCATTCATTAAACATGTGGGACGAGTTTCTGCACAAATCATTTGTTAAGCATTTTAACATTTAAATCAATGTAACAATTTATGAAGGCCCATTCCATTATATTAAATATCACCAGTACTTTTTGATGGGAATTTTTTGGGGATATAAATGACATGGATGTATTTGATGACAACACTTTGTTTGCTCAAAAAAAGAATGTGGATACTTAATGCACAATTTGTTCATGTTTTTATTAGGGCTGTCCAGCTAAAAAGACACAAACTGCTGTCAATGCTGCAGCATTATACAAACCTAGATTTTATTTTAATTAGAGCCATGCGGTCCATGGTTAAATAGTTCTGGAATGTCTGAAATTGCATGTGGGACAGCAAAATAATGAGAAAAATCATGGAAATAAATGTTACCAAAAATGAGTAAAAATGTTTTTATAGACGAAAAGAGACAAACAATGTAAAGAAACTCTTCAGGAAAACTGTATTGTGTTTTAACAAAGAAAGTATTAAGGGGATAGTTCACACGAATATAAATAATTCTGTATTCATCCTCATTTTGTTAAAATTGTGACTTTCTTCTGTTAAACACAAAAGAAGATATTTTGAGAAATGTCTTTGTGGTTTTGCGTCCATACAATGGATCATAATGAGAAGTTATAGACGTTCTCCAAAATATCATCTGTTGTATTCTGCAGAAGAAATAAAGTCACAATGAAGTCGGCTTTGGAATGACAAGGATGAAAAATGATGAAACAATTTTATTTTTAGGTGCGCTGTTCACTTAATTATGCAGTTATTTTGCTGTCCACATTGAGGGTCGATGCAAATACCCAAGTACTAAATTGCACTTTCAACATTGTGTGATACCAAAATAAAGCTTCAAAAACTCAACCCTTCAATTTCTTCTGTGCTATCACCATCTTTAAGGGTTAATTTTGGGGCCCCCTGCTATAGACTTTGCAAAATGTGCTGAACATTCCCAAACTGAGCTGGCTTCCCACAACCCTGTTTAAATCACACCTCAGTGAGAGCCTCCCTGTATCGTTGTGTCCTCCCCTGGCGCCCATCCACAATACCACAACAGATACGCTCTGCAGAGTTTATTCGAGGTGAATGGTAGTCAAAATGATAATCTGCCCTAGCTTCACACGGCTCTACTGCGGGCTTCAACAGCTTGAACTTGTTTCTCACCAAGACTTTTGGTCTTCTCTAATCGCAACGAAAGATGACGGCCTTCACGCTCAGGGTCAGAATTTCTGGGGTAATGATAACGGCTTGTTCTGCATAAACAGGAACATTCTTATCCAAACGATTACCTTGTATATTTGGAATGGAATGCATACTCCTTCATACACTGTACCAGATTGTTGAAAGCACATTAGCCACAAAAAGAAACCAATTTCTCCTGAATAATCATTTCCCTTGGACGTGCCTCCCAACATACGCCAGGAACAAATTGTTCAACACCTCAAGTCAACCCATCCTTGACTGGCAACACTACAGGGAAATGAAAGTGTCTCGTCCTCATCACTGATAGCTTTAAAAAACCACAGTCAACAAAAATGTCTCACTGAACGACGAGATTGACAGCGGGGAAGTGGTGCATTGAAAGCAATTCATAGCAGATTAATGACTTTTAGTCACTTTAAGCGTTTAGTCACATTTCTGCTTTTGTTAGAAACGAAACTATGAAGGGCCTTTAGACAGAACTGAATGCATCAGCTGAAATCACTTTGATGAAGTGAAACATCTGATCTGCGGTGCATCAGCTGAGCTTTCCTTTTGATCAGCAAAGGTCTGAAATGAAAGTGAGGGCGGATTATTCCCAAGGGCTTTCCGTTGATGGCTTTAGGCACTCCGGTACTGTATTTCATATGGTCTTTAAACATGTTAAACGTGTTATGGCAAGCAACCGTTGGAGTGTTTGTCTCTCTCTCATAATAGAGGCACAAAAAGGGACAAAGAGAGACTCAACCGATTTATGGAGGAATTGAGTCCCAACAAAGTGGGGCACATCAGAGCTAGATCTGAAAATGAGCAACTGCCAGCATTCCAGGCCAATCCCCAATATGGTAAAAACAATTCTCACCAAATGACTCATGTGACTGCCCCGGTGCTGATGTTCCAGAAAATATGCAGGCTCACGTTTCGGGAACAACTCAAAGTAAACAGTTCAATAATAAACACGATACACTGGCTAGACATTGACAAATAAAGTGGTGATCGAATTGCCCAGAGATCTGAAATTTCCCACCAGTAACATCTGACTTTAATTCTTTCTAGAGCTTTTCAGCTTTAGCTATCAAACTTGCTAGATGCCCTTTTTTCTCACGTAAAGTTTCTAACCAAACCTTTTCCATTGTAAATTATCAAAAATCTCTCAGACTATAATGGAAAAAACGTTGTGTAATTGTTCATGAGCTCTCCAGCTATGTTCTGTACTTAAAGACTTTGGCAACCACTTATCAACGTCCATGCATCAGCGATTCAGAACACACAAGTGATTGCTTAAAGTGATAGTTCACCTAAAAATGAAAACCTTTATAATTTACCATGTTATTCCAAACCTGTCTCATTTTCTTCTAAAAAAACAGACATTTTGAACTAAACTAAACTATTCTCGTGAATTAAGTAACCAAACAACACTGGCCCCCATTGACCCCCATTGTGTGGACAAAAAACCCTCAGAAATTTCTCAAATATCTTATTTTGTCTTCTACAAAAGAAAGTGTCATATACAGGTTAAGAATGACATGAGTTGACAAAAATGTTGGTTTTGGATACAACTTAAATGGCTATGAAAACCCAGCTTAAAACATTAACAACAACTGACAAAGCACCTAAATAACCAGCAAGCATGTGTCTAGCTAATGTTTGGCGACAATCACAACAGCTTAGCAAACATGTAGCAATGAAAAAGTTAAAAGTACAAACTATCAAAGGTCTATCAGATATCAACTCGGCTAAAAAAAGCTTTGTCAAGCCAACAAAGTTTGACTCCACAAACGTTCCATTTTACGATTATTGTTAACCAACAGAACACAGACGAAAGCTAGTATAAAATGTAAAAATAAAAAAAGAAGAAATGAACTTTAGAACTATCAAATTCAAATATAAAACAGCAGCTTATTTTGTTTTTCTTTTCTTTTGTATCTGAACAGCATGTAAAAACTTGATCTGAATGATCTGTAATCTTATAACAATGATATTATAACTAATAACACTTAAGGGTAGGGAAGGGCTTCTTGAAATGAGTCATAGGTATGACAATCTGTTGAGTGGCGCATGCACGCTTGACCAACAAACACTCTTGACAATCTTATTAGGAACAGGTGCAAAACAAAAACAATAGACTGTCGGACAACCCAAACACTATACATGTGAATGTCAATGCACGCAAACGCAGAATGCCTGTTTGACTTCAAGACATCAATGCTCAGTAAAGGGAAGTGACAGGGAAGATTCATAACTGCATTGTCATGCAATTCTGAGTCATAACTGTAGGTAATTTCCACATCCAACTGAGTTTTATAGTTCTCTTATTCTTCATGACACTGTCCATAAGTGATTTGTATAACAAAGGCCATTAAAAGCATGAATGTACTGCATCATATAAATCACAACCACTTGGACTAGTCCTTGATTTGTGGTACAACCTGTGTATATTTAGAAAGTGTTAGCGTGCCTTTTAAGACAGCTTTGGAACAGACTTTGCGTCGTACTGGCTTTAAGCCTTACGCTTAATGTGTCTGGGATATGTTTATCCACACCATGGCTGGTGTGAATGTGTTACTATTCAAATGAGTGCGTAGTGTGTATGAGCGACAAGGGAATTTTCTGCATCAGTAGAATCTGATCCTGATATACCTCAGTCTATTCAGCACTGGGTGAACTCGGTGTTCCAAAACTAATGTTCCTGATGTCACGGTACCCCCTGAAAAAACCTTGCAGAACTGAATGCACTGAAGCATACAGCATCAAGATTTAGCAAATGAGGCCCACGAACACCTCTGTGACGGTCAAAATAAAGCAAATGACCTGCAAAGATACGGTCATTACACACAAGAGACATTTTTTCTAAAACACGTTGGCCGCATATAGATACTGTATATGCGAGTCTACATCTTCAGGTGAGGTTTCTGTAATCGACATGCGTTTCTCTTGAACACCATCTGTTCTTAAAAATAAACAACAAAGTCTAAAAATACACTCTGACGTACAGAGAAATAGGCATTCTCTAAGGCAACGCTAATAGGCTTATCTAACTTGGAAATGCCTTAACACATGGCATTATATTTGATGCATTTTAGCCGTGATATTCTTTCACAAGCTGGCGACAAAAGTCAAGACGAGAAGTGTTGGAACGAGGGAATCGTGATGTTAAAAAATTCAACACAGCAGATTGGAAAATGGAGCATCAGGCGAGAGAATTCATGAGAGGAATGCCATTTTGCGGTGGCTGTGAATGAAACATTGATAAAGTCTTATTGAAAATGAATCACAAGAGACGCAGCCCTTGTTGGACCGGTATTAAAAGTGAAGTCATCAGGACAAATGAGCCCGTCCCCAGAGGGAAAGACCTTGTTGCCAGATGGCACAGGCCACGCGACAGCTTTTGAATGGCTCACGCTCTTTCAAAAGAGAGAGAGAGTAAAAAGCGGTAGTCTGTGTGGTCACTAAAATTACCGTTTACACCCAGATGACATAAGAGTTCATTTTTTGCATTAACATAAATCTGTATTTGCTTCTTTCAGATTTTGCTCAAGATTTTGATGGACTCTTTCTTGCCTCTTAAAGGGACAGTTAACCCGAAATTTCTACCATCATTTAATCAAACGCATGTTTTCTCAAACCTGTATTTACTTTTCTACGTCAATCGTAAACTGAGATTTTAGTTTTTTTATAGAATGACAGTAAATATGCCAAGTTGTATTGTATGTGATATAAAATTAGATTCCAAAGCTGCACAAAAGAAAGTCATATGTCGCACAAAGACATTGTATGGCATCGGAAGACTTCTTCATAGTGCTTTCTGGAGCATGAAAGCCTGTGGTCACCTGTTTTTCCACTGAACTGAAATCTTCTCCATTTGTGCTTCAAGGAAGAATTAAAACAGGAGTTTCCCTTTTGGGTTAACTTTTGCTTTAAACCTATCTAAACGTCACCGGATGACAATTTTAATCACTTGAGGTGCGAAAAAAAGGGAACAACAACAACCAATGCCATTTCTACAGAAAGGCGCTTTGACATGGAGAACATTTACACTAACCATAAACCCAACTGTCGTCAAACTCAGTTAGGAAGAGTGTGTTTAAGACTTTATCCAAACCTGTTTTGCTGAATTGGTCATTAGCGGCAGGAAATGCCCAGGCCTCATTGGGCTGGATGTTATTTAAGTGGCCACATTCGTGGGAAGTGACTCAGTCGTTTCGTCCTGTATCCGCTCCTACAGACTCCAGCCAGTGCATGGCCTGAGGTGCAGTGGCAGATGGGGAACTGTGTTCTTACATTGACCAAAATGACCGCATAATTCATCCAAACAATAACTATAAAAAGGGTAAAACCTTGCTGTACGAAAGTGGTCAACTTAGATAGGAGGCCCCAAAGCTTTAGATTAAAACAAAAAGGACACACGTTGCCAAAAGGTTAAGAAAACTGCTGTGGACTGAGATATAATAATGCCCCTAACCATGCAGCATAGGCATCTATCCAAACCTTTATGCCACTTCAATGGAATAAAAATGTTTTGTATAAATCTATATAAGAACTGAAGGACAAAGCAGACAAAGCAAACAACCCGAGGCGCTTAACGCAAGTATGGGTATACATAAAAAAAAATTAAGAGAGACATTTAATTTCCAAAAGGACAACTAAGGTGTTGCGCAAAAACGTCATTCAGTGTAAAACGCAAGACAAAGTGTGATACGACGTTTCCTTTAATGTTGAGAGAGCTCTGTTTAATGCATTGTCAATGATCAGATAAATACGAACTGGAGACTTTTGTTAGGCTTTGTTTACAAATGTTAGTTTCACCGCGCAGTCTCGAGCGCACAGAGGAAAGATAAACACTTACCGCTCGCTGCGGGAATCGCAACAGCCAGAAAACAAACCGCAAAAAGTTGCAAACTAAAAAACAAGCTTGGAAAAGTTCTCATGGTGCCAAAACGCAGCTCTTCCGATCACTTTGAACGTCTCAAGGGTCGTTCGGTATGTATCCGATCGCCGTTATGACTCCGGGCACGATTAGAGAATATGTGCGCTTCCACGTGCATCTCTTCTCCAATCCAATTACATGCTGGTTTCACAATATGGCCCCGCCCACGCCCCGCCCCGGGGGCGGTGATTAGGGATCGAGCGAATAACTGCGCGCTTCTAGAGCGTTTTGATACAGTAAACAAACGAGCTGTGCCAAACATTTGGTGAATTCGGGGATTTAAGTAAAAGCTGCGTAATGTTTGCACACGGTGCCTGTTCCCTATAGAAGTCAAAACTGTTTATTCAAACTTGGGTGGAACATATTCCACATAATAACAATCTTTATTCTTTTCAATCCTACAATGGAAGATTAAGCTTTGTTCTTTCGTAACGATAGTGGAAAGCAAGATAAGCCGGATTTGTGTCCCATATAAAGCAGTGGTTTGGCTTTGTTATGTTAAGGTTGTGGGTGCGTTGGTGTGGCAGATGTGTTTATGCATGCTGGTCGATAAAACGTGGGGTGTTGATCAATTGGTGAATGCTGGATGGTGACGTCTGAAAAAAACATAGTTGTTGGTTGTGATTTTGTGCATCTCCAAGGTACTGCGATGGCAAGGAGATGCTGCCAAAATGTATCCCAAACTTCAAAGGACGTTGCAAAGTCAAAACGTTTAAGGACCAATTGTTTAAGCAAGCACCACTAGATTTAATTTCCTGCATAATGAAGAATAGCTTGTTATTGTCCATCTTGGCTCTGTTGCTGGGGCTCTTAGGAGCTCGTGTAGATTTGATTGAACATAATGTGATGTTGATTTTCCTCCAGCGGAGCCACTAATCTGTAATAACTTAATGGATGCAGGCTGCGGGGAAATCACGGAGCTGGATATAAGAAACACGAGGCTTGGTGGTCTGGCAGAACATTAATGTCGTTTAGCGTCACTTAGAGTAACTAAATTACTTTCATTCATAGCACTTACGGGAAATAATACAATTATTTAGCAGACGATCAAATCTATTGAGATGCACAGAGTGCATGCTTTTTGCAATAGACTACCATGTTGCACAAATGCTTAGCTATAGAGATGTTTTTGGATTGCTGATCCATGACTGTTAGCACTTTCGCATCTGGCTTCTCCGATTCTCTGAATTTCTGTGAAAACATACAACTGACGAAAGCCACTGTAATGCATAAAAACCGTAAACAACTTTCGCACATGCATGTCATGATGTTCGGTTGTTTCCTGCCATCTTGTGGTTACAATTATGTACTACACCGTGTATGTTTTTGCCTTTCAATCAAATGATTGACACAAATCAACCCTAACCTTAAACAATTTTAAAACATAGCATATCTATATATATTTTTACTTTATAGGACATTGTTTTATTTCCCCCTGTTTTAAGGATTTTAAAACGTATTCAGTAGCATTTAAATGTGAGGGTTTACTACAATAATGTAACTTTTTACAATTTAATTATTTTTATTATCATTACCAGCATGCATCACCTATGTGATATTTACTGTAACTATATAGAAGAATACAAAATCAAATAGTTTACATTTTAAACTATTGCAAAATTTCCTGCAAAACAAAATCCAGTATTTAAAAGTGATATTGTATTGATAAATAACGTTTAATGAATGTCATTTGTTTATTTTTATAATAAAACGGCGCAGTATAACAAAGTGCCAACGTAGCAGTAACAACTAGTCTACACAGAACGCCTTTTACTGTACACAACATACTTCTTATATCTAAAAAATAATAAAAATATTCGAAATGAAAAATAACAAAATTTTATGAATATTTCGGAATTTGCGCCAGCCTCTGACGTCATTTCTGACGATGCTCCAATCAGACGACATGGATGAAAACGCATCCATGCGAGCGCGCTCCAGTTGCTGGGTATAAAGTAAACGATGATGCGCGATGTATCTTTTGGTAATTGATGTCGCATGTCAAGAGAAGAGACACCGAGGATCACTGGACTACTTTGAAGACAACACTCTCTGCTTTTGACATGGTGCGCATTGTTTTCTTTCTCAATGTTTTGCATGCTGAGACTTTACGGATGAAATAAATAAGATATGTAAAACAGTAGACAGGATACATTGTTTCTCATACTGTAGGCAGCATGCTTGCATAAAAAATGTCTACAGCATACGGTACAAATAGTAAGCTTAACTCTATGCACATGTTTAATTTCTTATTAAATACAGCGTGTTCTCAATTTGGTTCTTGAATGTCAGCAAGAGCAGAGTGATTAAAAGTGCTCTGTAACCTCCACTCAACTCCTCCATGATTCAGGACACAGTGACAGAATGACACATCTGGGTCATGGGAGTGCCTTTATTTTGTAGGACTAATCATTGACATTTTGGAGCTGCAGCCAAGTGACCCATCAGATATTTTGTAGGAGTCAAGGTGTGGTATGTATTATTTATGTGTCTGTTTATTATTGTATCTTGCTTATTTCAGTGTTTTGTTGTCTAAAGTAGTTACATTTACTTTTAATATGGAATAAGGTTTTGAATAACCATTGTTTATGCTCTATTTGAAAATTTTAGGGTTACCTACTTGTTATTTATTTAAATGTTCATTTTCCTAATAATAGGGATAAATAATAAAATGTGACCCTGGACAACAAAACCAGTTTGGGTTAATGAAATTGAGATTTTTACATAATCTGAAAGATGAATAAATAAGCTTTCTGTTGATGTATGAGTTGTTTGAATAGGACAATATCTGGGTGGGATAAAACTCGGGAATCTGAGAGTGCCTAAAATCAAAATTTTGAGAAAATGGCCTTTGAACTTGTTAATCAGGGGTGCTGTGGCAGGTCATCCACTTACAAAAATAAAGTTTTTGTATATTTAAGGTAGGAAATGTACAAAATATCTCATGAAACATGATCTTTACTTAATATCCTAATGATTTTTGGCATTAAATAAATCGACCCATACAATGTATTTTTGTCTTTTACTAAAAATGTTCCCGTGCTACTTAAGACTGGTTTTGTGATCCAGGGTCACAAATAATACCGAACTACTAGCGAAAACTATGAATTCACAAGTGTTATATATTAACTATGTTTTTATGCTTTTATCAATAAGCCTCTTCAGTTACCGTGAGATTTTATAACTGTATTGAGTTCCTACTGTATGTATTCTTGGCTCTTTTTGGATGATTTTTCTGAATTATTTTGTCATCCATATCAAAAACATATTTTAATACAACACATGTCATGTTTTGAAATGTTTATAACATTTTTATGAAAGAAATTCGTTTTTAGCACATACTATATTTTTCTTAACAATTTCAAACATTCAGACAAGCTCTCACATCAAGAGGTTTCAAAGTCATGACAAACATTTCAGTCAAGTGACCCTAAACTTTTATACAGTAGTTTATATACACACACTGTATGTGTTAATTATAAATATATTTTAATATTTGTAAATTAATTATAATATTATTCAACAGCATATTGGTCCACAATGAGTGCCCAATTCGAATCAGATGTGTACACCATATCTCCTGAGATGCCAGCCATGTTTGACGGCATGAAGCTGGCGGCTGTAGCCGCGGTGCTGTATGTCATAGTGCGGAGTCTAAATCTGAAGAGCCCCACGGCGGCCCCTGACATCACCTGTCAAGATACACCTCTCAATCGCTATCTGCTGAAATCTTGCCCTGTTCTTACCAAAGAGTGAGTGAGTGCTGTGACCTGTCAGGCTTTCGTAATTGATCTATCTACATCTGTTACATAACCAGTGGTTATACGTAAACCGTCCTTTTAGATGCATGCTAAAATGCAATAAAATGATGCAATCTTTCTGTTTGCTGTGTGTATGACAAGCTTTATAAAGCATTGAAGCCTGTATTATTGAGCACTTCAAATCTACTTTCGAGCTACTTTTAAAAGTTTTTCTTTGTATTTATCCAGGTACATTCCCCCGCTGATATGGGGAAAGAGTGGACATCTCCAAACTGCTCTTTATGGAAAAATGGGTCGAGTGAAGTCGCCTAGCCCCCGCGGGATCCGTATGTACCTGCCCATGCAAGATGGAGCAACTGCCACCTTTGACCTGTTTGAGTCGCAGGGCGTCCACAAGACTGGAGGTGAGCTTTTGTATTAAAGGGACGGCTCATCTGAAAATCGAATAATATTGTAAATCTTAAGTCTACATATCTTTGTTGTTACACACTCCCCATTGTTATTCTGTGCCCGTACCTACACGAAGGGTGTTTGTGATTAAAATATGATTCCTCCGGAGACACTTAGGTGTCATCTGCACTGTTACTAGAGTTTATCTGACTCCGTCTTGTCATAGATGACATCACCATGGTGATCTGCCCTGGGATCGGTAACCACAGCGAGAAGCATTATATACGGACCTTTGTGGATTATTCCCAGAAACAAGGCTACAGGTGCGCCGTGCTCAACCATCTTGGAGCGCTGCCAAACATCGAGCTTACCTCCCCAAGGATGTTCACCTACGGTTAGCCATGTGTGTTTGTTGGGAAACAAGCGTGCTGGTAAAAAGCAAGGCTGTTGAAAGCTGTCACGATTGTTTGGTCATTAAATAGATGTGATTTAATAGAATGCAGAAATTATTGTTCGGGTGCTAATCTATATTTAATATATAGTTAGTGTAAGTTTATTTAAAATGCTTTAAACACCCAAACTATTTTGTATTGATGGTAAAAACAACAGAATGCAGAATTTGTCCACAATTAAAGGGACAGTTCACCCAAAAAAGAAAATTCATCATTCACTCACCTTCGAGTTGTTCCAAATCTGTATTTATTTCTTCGTTCTGATGAAAACATAAAGATATTTGGAAGAACGCTAGTAACTAAACAGTACTTGGCCACCATAGTAGGAAAATTGACAATGGTAGTCAAAAGTGCCCCAGAATGGTTTGCTTTCCTACATTCTTCAAAATATCTTCTTTTGTGTTCAACAGAACAAAGAAATGTATAAAACAAATTTTCCTTCTACGGTAGTCAGGGGTGGCCAATAACTGTTTGGTTACGAGCATTCTTCCAAATATCCTTCTTTGTGTTCATCAGAACAAAAACATTTAAACATATTTGGTGAGTAAGTGATGACAGAATTTATATTTTGGGTGAACTATTCCTTTAAAAGGTTGTACTTGGGAGTTTTCAGCCATGGTGGGTTACATCAAACGCACATTGCCTCAAACCCAGCTTATCGTGGTGGGCTTCAGTCTGGGAGGGAACATCGCCTGCAAGTTTCTGGGCGAGCATCCCACCAATCAGGAGCGAGTGCTGTGCTGTGTCAGCGTGTGTCAGGGATATAGTGCTCTAAGGTTAGAAATAACTTTCTATGACTGAAGAGATGTATAGATTGAGTTTGTGCTGCAATACCTTGTTATTCATGATATTTTTGATGCTTTCGATAAGGGCTCAGAAGACATTTCTACAGTGGGACCAGTGCAGGAGACTATACAATTTTCTTATGGCTGACAACATGAAAAAAATCATTCTGTCTCACAGGTTAGTCACAGGTTGTGATTTGTTAAGAGAATTGCATAATGTGTACTGTTTTTTAGATATAAACACACACACACGAATGACCATAGTCCTGTTTTTTATTCTCAAAAATCTCAGCTCAAGTCACATCTATACACATATATATTTGAATAAGAAACAAGTGGAATAATGCACAGACAGTTTTTTTCCACCAAATATATGTTTTCACAAAAACCAGGGTGATAATAACTGAATGAATCTGTATCGCAGGGGAAGTTTATTTGGTATGAGCTCAAGCAAAATGGAGTCTGCCGACCTCAGTCACCTTTACACAGCCACTTCACTCATGCAGATTGATGATAACATCATGAGGTACTTGCTCTAAATTTTATTTCATTTATTCATTCATGCCTATAATGACATGTCTACTTATCAGTCTCTGTCTCTGTGATGTGTTAGGAAGTTTCATGGACACAACTCCCTCAAGGAGTATTACGAGAAGGAGAGCTGTGTGCATTATATTCACAATGTAAGCGAGTTCACTGAAACTAGGTTAAATGCATTGGAGCTGGACTTCTGAAATGACTTCCAATTCAAATCAAGTTACAATTTTTGCCAATTTTATTTACATTACCACAAAAAGCTCAACTTTTGGACTGTATTTTGTAAATTTCTCTGGTTATAGTTGTTTATGCCTTGCTTCTTGCTTCTTCGTCTCTTCTTATAGCACACTGTTTTGACTTTATCTCTTATGTCAGATCAATGTTCCTCTCCTCTTGGTGAACTCCTCAGATGATCCTTTGGTTCATCAGTCCCTGTTGACGATACCTCGCACACTAGCAAGTATTAAACCTTCATGTTTGTTATAAGAATAACCTCTTGGATGTGAGCGATTTGGAATTTGCCATCTTTGCTCAACTCTGTTTAAAATATTGATGTACAGTCGACGCCATGCGTTATTGCATTTTTCAAGACATGTTAGAGTATTATTTATAGAAAGGGAAGCTGCTTTGATTTCAGAGAAATTTAAACAATTATGTTATTATATTATATTGTGCAAATAAATTATCATAAACAATTGTGACCCTGGATAACAAAACCAGTCTTAAGTAGCATGTGGACATTTTTAGTAAAAGCCAAAAATACATTGTATGGGTCAAAATTATTCATTTTCTTATTCCAAAAATCATTAGTATATTAAGTAAAGATCATGTTCCATAAAGATATTTTGTATATTTCCTACCTTAAATATATATAAGCTTTATTTTTGTGAGTGTATGGCCTGTCACAGCACCTCTGATTAACAACTTCAAAGGCAATTTTCTCAATATTTAGATTTTTTCGCACTCTCAGATTCCAGAGTTTTAAACGGTTGTATCTCCGCCATTTATCGTCATATCCTAACAACCCATACATCAATAGAAAGATTTCAGATTATGTAAAATTATGTAAAAAACAAAATTTTGAAAAATTGACCCATGAGACTTTTGTTGTCCGGGGTCACAATTATGTTATTAAATATCGTCTAGGCTAGCGTATTTTTTTTTTAAAGTAAACATTGTGTGAAACAACAGCACCGTCAAGACCAAGTTCACGTGCCTTGGACACACATTCTAATAGAGCCTTTAAAGTCCATTAAGAGTCTCAGCTCTTTGTGTCTAAGATCCCGAGTCTGACACCGGTGCTGAATTTTTTAGGGTTATCTGATCCTTCTCTGTGAGATTATTTATCAGATTACTGCTGTAAGATCCCTCCTTCAGCCTCAAGTGAAAGATCCAGCACTGAGTTTCTATTAACAAGTCTAACTGCCTCACAGAAAGGTGTATGGTTCACCTGACCTTCAGCTCCTTCCCTTTGAGCTTCAACAAAGCTATAAAGTGCATACATATTTAAAGAGGCCACAACCAAGGTCTTTGCCACGTCACAAAAGCCGTCAGACGTTACTTTTGGCATTTGGAGTGCAGGTCTAATATAGAGTCCTTGTGACAGGGGTTATAACGTACATCTGAGAATTCTTAAAATATGTGCTAAAGAGAAAAAAAGGTAGGGTGTTTTTCTAGGGTGTGCTTTTAAAATGCATCTTTACCTATCAATGACAGAAAAGAAGCCAAACGTGGTGTTTGCGCTGACGCTTCACGGTGGCCATCTTGGCTTCTTCGAGGGTGCTGTCCTCTTTCCTCAACCTCTTTCCTGGATGGACAAAGTCATAGTCAGTTACGCCAATGCTATCTGCCGGTGGGAGAAACATAAGCCACAATGCCACTAGGACCCATATGAGACACTGCACCACGGGGAGGCGTGTTCTGGTGTTCTTTGGATTCAGGTTGAATGTTTAGGTGATGGTTTATGGAGGTCAGACTCACCAGCGTTTTTCCTCTGACCTTCAAGGAGGACATCAGGAACGAAGAAAAGATATGTATGGGACATATCACGTATGCTTGTATCGGTGGTGTTGTTGCTGCACATTTGCATTTATAGTATGTTTAAAAAGGTTGTGGGATACCTTGTATAACATTTTGCAAGATGAAGCTTTATAAATGTAAAGGTGCTTATGGTTAAAGCTATGCAACATGTTCAAACCAAGACAGCAACATTTACATGTATGTCTGTCTTATAATGTTCAAAAATTGCTTTGAAAACTGGTTTAATATTTAGTGATGTTTGTACACATTTTAAGTGTATCATGTGGAGAGCCTCAATTACTTTTGTTAAGTCTTTCAGATTGCTAATGTTTGTTTTATTGACATAGAATTATGACAGTTATAAAACTGTTACTTTATTACTGATTCAGTGGCACAATTATTTTCGATAAATAAATTGAATAAATTGTCCATCCAGCGTTGTTTTTAGTCTGATAATGTCTCCCCCTATTGGCCTTCTTGGTAAAGTACACGTCAAATGACCCTCAGATGTTGAGATATTAATTCAAGTCTGTACTCCTTAGATGTCCCACAGTTTGCTTTAAAAATCCTAAACCTCATATTAAAAAATTGCATACCTCAGTATACATTTTCAGTTCATTGGCCATAAATTAAAAGGAAAAACAGTTCTGTGGCATTTTTGACTACCATTGTAACTGTTTGCGTACAAGCATTCTTCAAATATCTCACTGTGTTCATCATAACAAAGAAATTTATCCAGATTTAGAACAACTCGAGGGTGAGTAAATGAGGACACAATTTTTTATTTTTGGGTGAACTGTCACTTTAAGTCACTAAACGTACCCTTTTATTGACCATGTGACCATTTTTAAGTGTGTCAGGCAGTAATAATTTATTCTATGTATATGGGAAGAGACATAATCTTTGTGGAAAGAAAATGTAGCACACCAACAAAATGTATTAGGTTCTGAACAGTCTTTATTTATTTATTCTTAAAAGAATACATTATAATGTAATACAATTATAAGTACGCACTTCATAAATCTGTTATTTTCTTCATATCCAAAGAAATTTTCTCATTCCACCGCCTTAAACTTTTATATTTTTCAAATTAAATAACAGAAAGGTCTGTCCTCTGCCAGAGATTGACATTTTTCAAATATAATTTCAATATTTTGTGGTTAATCTGAAACCAGGGCCCTGCCCAAGATTAACAAAGAATGACAAACACTGCTCGTATCATAAAGACCAGATGCCCGTATTTAATTCTGCATTCCTCTTTGACATCTCTGCATTTGTCCAATGAGGTTGGCCGTCTGGCCTGGAAAAGGTTCACTATTATGCTGAGTTCAATCTCAAGAACACCAACACATTCAATGATTCTGTAATACAACATAACTAAAATGACAGACATGTACGTTGATGGAAAGCAAACTTAGTCAAACAGTTTTGCCGCTGTGGCCTTGCCGTCATATTTCGAGCCGTTCCCTTCAAATTCTGAAGGCAGGATTTCAGCATCAAACTCCTTGAAATAGTTTTCCATGTCATCGCCATGGACAAACACCTTCAGACACAACAAGTCCGATTACTAACTCATTTAGTTATTGTATTCATGGTTTTAACCATGAATAAAATGCTTTTAAAATGTTAAACTCACCCTTTCCAGCAGTTTGCTCTTCATTAGGGGTTTGACCACATTGTAAGTGGTGGTAAAATACCAGGGCTGGTGGATAAAGTGCACTGCTTTAAAACGGGCTGGAAAAGAATCCTGAGTGGACAACAAGGAGACAAACAGCATAATGAAGATCACCGCATGTTAGCCTATATAAGAATTCGCATTAAGAACAAATAAAGAAATGTTCTTCCAACAGACAAAACTCATCACCTGCAACATATCCACCATTTTCTTCAGCTCTGTGGGCTTGATGCCTGAAGCTTGCTGCATGGTGAAGCCCTTGAAGTTCTCAATTATGCAAAACCCATTGATCTGGGTTTCCTCATTTTCCAGAAGCTTCTCCAGGATCACACAATAAGCTCTGAGGATCTGTAAATAATACGTTATTAAAGAGACGGTTCACCCAAAAATGAAAATCATGTCTTCATTTACTCCAAACCTGTATAAATGTCTTTGTTTTACCAATTTCTAGGACATCATCTGCCTAGTCAAATGTGCCCGACAATCTCAATCCCTCAAAATATCTCATTTGTGTTCAACAGAGCCAAAAAATAAGAGAATCCCTTTAAAACACCCTAGTATGACGTTTATAAAAAACGTTTGCAAAATATGGTGAAAAAAATATTACATTTCAGAAACAAACTGCAAATCTACATGTTGGGTGTAAAATACCATGAAAATACAGGTTTTTGTCGCCCCATCTGTCGGAATATAACGGGGGGTGGGGGTTTCGTGATGTTTTCCCCCACTCACTTTTTAGATTTACCTCATCAAATGTGATCTCCTCATAGTCCCAGTTCTCAATGTTGAAGAGCAGCACCACACGGCCGTATTTGTCTCTTCTTGACAGGATCCCTGGGTAACCAGCCTCAATGGTACTGCGCACAGCCTCTGGGGTCAGGTTCTCAAACAGCTCAGGATAGTCTCGCCTGAAGCGCACGTAACCTTAAGGAAATAAAACAGAAAAACCTAGATGTTTAGCATCCCGGTGGATCAGCCAGTAAGGTTTACAACAGATATACGAAATTCAACAACATAAAATGGGCACTGCCCGCTCACCCTTCATTAGCTCGTAGGCCCTTTGTACTTCATATTTTCTTGCGCGGATGAACCGCACCAGCACAGCATCGGGTTTGTCTCCAAAGGTGTCTTTAACACCCTTGGCGATGTCGTCCCCAGAGTCTGCCTTCTCTTTTATAATACCCCTGAGTTCCTTGACGGCTGACACACGCTTCTCGCTTGTTTCATTTAACTCATCTTTAGCCTGTAGTGACATTAAGATCCTTTATTATTAAGGGCTATAAAGATGACTTTTATTCATAAGTGAAGCTTGAAATGTGTTATTCAAACAAAACTTTTCTTTCACGTTTCAGGCACACCTTTTGCACTGTGTGATCGGGTAACTTGGCACAGGCCCCAAACACCGACCCATGATCTTTGACTGTCAGGTGCTCCAGTTTGGCTCTAAGGGCCTGTTCCTCCTCTGACACCATCCGGAAGGTTCCGCTCTGTAGACAATTACGTGACACGTGACATAACTGATAAAGCATGGAAACATGCAAATCATGATTTTGAAACAAACAGTTCAGTACATGCGATCAGTAAAATTATGGAGGGCCGATGTTAAGCTCCCTCACATGAATGCATAAAGTCTGTTAAACCCCCGTCTGAGATTGGAGATAAGCCACTAATACTAAGAGCTGCATTGTTCTTAAAATTTTTGTTCACCGTTGCTACGAATCAGCAGGGCTTTGGGGGAACCTGGGTTTAGGCAGGGTGACATCACATGATGTATTACATAACAGTCCTTTAATTCTTCACATTAGGGAAATCTTATTTCTTTATGAGATGAAAACGTGCTTGACAATCATTTTTAAAAGCAATTTATAGAAGATACAGGCTTTATATTTGTTATCAATGTATGCATTCTTTGGAAATAAAACCCATGACATTGCTACAGCATTAAATTCTACCACTTGAGCTGTAGATTTCAGTTCTTTTTCATTTTGTTTTGTCAAAATGTAATACTTTATAGTCAGTCAAAAGCACATTCAACACTTAATGTGGTAAAGGATTTCTTACAAAGATATTAAAAAGTACTTACTACAACAGCCATTGCTTCGAATGCTCAGTGAAATGTTCTGATAAAATAAAAATATGTAAAGTATAAAATATTTATTTTGCAATACAAAAGCCTTTGTTTTACATAATTAGATCTCATTTATGCAAACCCATGTCAGATCATACATGTTGAGTGACCATAATAGGAATTACAATGTAGGGTTTTTTGTATACACCATATTTTCCGCCAAATTTAGCATTAAATGCAAGTTCACATTTATTTAGTTAAACTTGAAAGTTAATATAATCTTTTTCCTGTTTAAATGTAAAAAGATCACAAATTACCTCCCAATTTCATTAAAAACTAAATATGAAAGTAATAAGTAATAGAAAATAATGCATTATTATTTTATTATCCAAATTACTTAACCATAACAAAATTACTCAACAAGCGATTTCTTCCATCTCAAGACATGGCAGTAACACTCACCTGCCACAGTGTGGTACGTCTGAAAGTTCCCAGAACTGAGGTGAGAAACAGCAGACTTTAATCATTTGTAGTGTGACCACAGATGGATTAACACCGTCATACAGGATTATGCAGAGCAGATTTTATGTTAATCAGCGAAATTTACTGGGAAAATGAGGAAAGAGAACATTGACCATAGTCTGCAGCCAATGATGAAGTCCTGAGGTCGTTCTTTTAATATGATCAATGGACACCTTCCCTTACCCCAGTATAGCATCCTCACTTATTTCATAGAGGTTTGGAATAAAAAGAGTTTGTCAAACGTAGGCTTGGGAAGGTTAAATGTGAGGGAATGTGTATGGCAGTCCATTGACCAATAAGATTTAATTGGATTCAAGCACCAGTGAAAGAAGCTAATGTTACTCTATCTATAGCAATGTGAACAGTGACTAAATATACTCAAATACTTTTAAACCGTAAACGTACATGCACTACATGCATTCAGGTATTTCCATTAAGCAGACAATATTCTTAGTGTAGGGTATAAAATGGCACTGTCTCATTTATTGTGTAAATTTAAGACTCAAAATCTTTAAATCATTAATAGATCAATAATGCATTTCCATAGTGAGTCTAGAACTGGTGGTTTGCTAAGAGTGCTGGTCATCCTCATTTGCAGAAACCTCTCACATCCCCCCAACATTCCTGCAATGTGGTCATAATACTGTAAAGCAGGATTTAGTCTTGTGAGGGTCTGTGGAACCAAAGTAGGACTGCAGCACAATGCCTGTCTCTGTTACCAGAGCTGCTCAGCATCTAGTTTTTGGACTCAAGGATATATTTGGACTCTTGTGTAAAGGTATTGTCAATCAGTATTAGTTGATTGACAGGTAACAGGACAACAGTCAGCTAATAAATGATTGCCTTTTACGACTTTAACAACATGTTTTGGGTTCATTTCACTTTAGCTCAAGTAGAATTTAAAAGAGGAGCTCACATTCAATAAAGAACATTTATGATTTGCTATCTTTTAACATGTTAAACCCAGAATACTCGATTCTTTGCAGTTTTGAAATCTTGAGAATAAAGCTATTATAGTACATGGTAAATGACTAAGCATATTGAGGATTAAGAGGGTGATGCAACTTTAGGTTAAACTAGGGTCAGACCAAAAATGCCCATGATATCTATCATGTGTAGTTTATAAAAAATATTTATTTAAAACTATTCTGCTTTAGGTCAAAGAAAGCGAATTAGTTTTTTATTCCACAATGTCAGACCACAAAGTACACAATAACAAACTTGATGCGTTAAGAACATTCTAGTAGCTAGAAACACATTTGTCATATAAACTGATAGAAACAGTCCGATGGACTATGACGGTCTATGAATAATGAATTTGAGATTCACTTTGTATCCATGCTTTATTGAAAAATTTCATTTTGTAACCAAACTACATATTGTCTTTTATGGACGAATGGGTTGTCAGTGAAAACAGGAATATGTAGTAGTATCTACAAATTGTAGAAAAGCAGCAGTTTCTCAATTGTCAAGACTTGATATATTGACCCTTATTTCAGTAAGTGAACCCACAAATCTTGATTCAAATAGCACTATTTAAAACATTACCATTTTGAATCCTTTAATGAACATTAAAAACTTTCACAAAGTTAAGTTCTCTATATGATAACCACATAAATGCTCTTTAAATAGAATTTAAGTGCAACGTTTCAGTTCAACAACCTTCGGCTCACAATTTCCCCTGTATTATCACACTAAGACTGTAGTAATGTGGCATTAAAGAATGTTAACATATCCCATTTGATGTTTAAATATATTAAACAATGTTTAAATAACATTATAACAGACGAAATACATTTTCTAGAAATGAAGACCACAATCTCAGTCCTAACTCTTATTCTGCTTTGTATTATGAACTGCAATCCATTACACTTTCAGGCCAATACTGGTCCTGCATGTAGTCCTCAAGGGAGTAGTTGGGGTCTGAGGTATGATCTGTTGAATTTCGGGAGAAGTCCTTTTCCCACTGGTCCTCTACCAGCTTGTACAGGTCCAGGGTGGCACGTGCATCCTCTATAGAGCAGTGACCCTTTCTGCCAACCTGTGGCAAATAAAGCCATGAATGTCTGATCTCAATTAAACATTCAATTAAATGTGAATACTGGTGCTTACCTGTATGTTCCTACTGAGTAGCCTTTGGGAGAGTTTCTTCAAAGACACCATGCATCTATGTGAGGCTTCATACAACTCTCGAAGCAGCCGGCAGGAGCAGGTATCTCTAATCATGTTTGCTGGAACCGTGATGTCCAGAACCTTGAAGTCATTGAAGAGGGAATGACCAATAATAACCTTCCCTTTCAAGATGCCAACAATCTAAAGGGGGAAAAACAATTGTGTCATTTAAAATACTTTAAAACTGAATCCAACATATTAGTAAATGCATGCTTGGAGCATAATCTATCCAAAAGTATATTAATACAACTATATGAAAGCTTGACAATGATTGACTCATACCTCATTCTGAGCCTCCTCAAAAGGTACAGCGTTTGCTAAATGATGTTTCCTAATGCCACTCCATCGAGTCCTGAAGTCTGTGACACGCTGCCCAGGCAAAATGTATTTGTCATAAATAACACTACCGTAATAATTTACAATGCTGCAGCGTGCCAATTCACTACACCGGCCCCCCGGCCCCGTGCCCACCATCTCACAGTCCATAGCTACTACGTTTAAGCGATCAATTCCCACAATTGGAGAACTCCTTCCACTAGTGGATGGACTGATCTCAGATGAAAAGCCACTGTCAACCTCCCAGCTGTCACCAAGTAATACTGCAGACTTCACTCCAGCGGTCCATGTCTGTGGGTTACTTCTGGGTCTTTTTGTTTGCAAATCATCTGTCTGTTCCAATAAAGAGTCAAAAACATCACTAGGTCTGACACAGTCATGTTCCTGAATATCATCTGATTTTCTTTTTCTTCTTTTCTGATCACATTCTGTGTGTAATTCTATGTAATTGGCTTTGCTCGTTTTACGTCCATTTACTTGGTGAGAAATCTTGATCGTTTCTTTGTCGGAGTTCGTCAAACTATTCCGATCCTGACCCACAACATGGCTGGTGTGGGGTCTCCAGGGTAAAGCAGACATCGTCACTTTTAAAGATTTACATCTGTAATAAAGCACACTTTTGTCAGTAACTGTGAAGACTGGATGTTGTCATATCAAATCATGAAACGAAGAGTAGTAAGTCTTTAGTAAAGGACAACAAATTATATACGTAACGTTACTGTATACGGTCAAGCTAGCAAGAAACTTACAGTTGATAAGCTAACACGATCGGTAGCTGACTCGATAACGCACTATACAAAATACATAAACAGACTAGACATTAAATTTAATAAAGTTAATTACATATTATATACATATGTTGCACATATTGATGTAGTAAAATCAAGAAATACTGGCTAGCACACACGTGCCACGAAACAACGACTTACGTTTACTGTTAACCATGTGCTTTACATACAGTAAAAATAGACTAACTAATAACACTTGAGAAAATTCTAGCAAAGTACGCTAAACGGATATTTTAAAAACATCAAAATACTTTATAATTTCTAAGAATAACGCAAACCTCTGCGTACACGTGGACCCGTTGTTCAGTCACAGGATATAGGGAACATGCCTAGACATGACACGGACACAAATCCAGCGATTTAATTGGCCTACCCGTTGAAGCCGCATTAGACCCTGATTGGTCGAAACAAACGCAAGCGCTCCAACCCAACCACACTTCGATGAGCATTTAAGGGGGGTGACGTTTATACAACGTCAGACGCTTATGGCAAGCCGAATGAGCTTTGAATCATTCTCAGGATGCGAATTTTTGATAACAACAATTACATTTTGACGAGTGAAAATTGTAATTCTTGATATCAAGAATAGAATTTCTACTAGTAACAATTGCTATATTTGACATCAGTTATTACATTTTCACTAGTAAAAATGTGAATTCTTGATATCGACAATCAAGCAATCACTCGCAGAAATGTGTATTCTTGATATCAACATTTTATTTTAACTATTAAAACTAATTCTTGTTATCTGTAATTGAATTTTTACTAGTTAAATATCACAATAGACTTCCATTCAAATTCAATTTCAGATATCAATAATGAATTTCTTACATGTCAAAAATCTTATTTTTGATATCAGAAATACAATTCCTACTAGTACAAATTAGTCTCAGATTTATTGATATCTGAAATCTATTTCCTGATATCAGAAATACCAAATGCAACATGTTAAATTGAATTTACAGATATCAAGAATGAGCATTTAAACTTGTGAAAATTGAATTCTTGATATCAGGAATTTTCATTTTTACTAGTGACTAGTAAATTGTTGATGTCAAAAATTATGTTTTTTACTAGTAAGAATTGCATTTCTGATATCCCAAATAAGACCTTTAACATGTTAGAAATAAATTATTGACATCTGAAATTGAATTTGATTGGCAGACTATAGTGATATTTAGCTGGTAAAAAAGCAATTACAGATTTCAAAAAGTACGTTTTTTACTAGTTTAATTAAATTGTTGATATCAAGAATACACATTACTGCGAGTGATGCGGCGTCATTTGATATCAAGAATTCACATTTTTACTAGTGAAAATGTAATTACTGATATCAAAAATAGTTATTGTCACTAGTAGAAATTATATTCTTGATATCAAAATCGAAAATTTTTACTAGTAAAAATGTAATTGTTGATATAAAAAATTCCCAACCTAAGAATGATTAAAAGCTAATTCGTCTTGCCATAGACGCCGTGTAGCGTCTGACGCTGCGTTCCAAACACCTCGGATTTAATAAAGTTCCCACCTCAGACCCGGAAATACCGTCTGGATTTGATAACATTAAAGTATTTAAAAACATTGCGATATTAATGCTATCAAATATTTAGTCATTTAAAACATTCAAAGTACTAATTATTTACTATAAAACGGCGCCGTTCAGAAATTATGTCCGTGTTGATGTAGGAAATATCATAAATCCGAGTTGTCTGAATTAAAATGTGCATTTCTTTGGGAAATACGTACTATTTTGACGTTGCGTGATATCAGGAAACACTGGTTTTATGGTCAATTTAATCGTTTTTAAATGTCTAATGAGCACAAGCAACAAATTTGAAAAAAATGAAGAATAATACATCTACATCTGGCACCTCTGGTATGGTTGTACGAATAATCGTTTAACCGCTAGATGGCCTCGTTCTTCAACAAAACGCAAAATCCCACCGTTCTTTTGAACTGATTGGATGAACATGGACCAACCTCCTGAAATCACTCCTAATCCTCGTAGCTCGTACGGACAACAAAACTCTGACTCGCCCAATCCGCGGCCACCCTTTTTAATATGTGCCCTCCCTTTTCTTCTCGCGCCATCTCTCCGCCCCGTGCCCGAGAACCCATCGTGGGGGGAGAGTGTAATCCAACTGGATTACTCTGTAAATTGGGTGATGGAGGATTGGACGCTCTGTTAGTGAATCTCAACTGCAGCACACAGTTGTAGTGACTCCACACTCATCATCAGTTCCTGTTTGTGAGGATTGATGTTTTTTTAGTGTTTGTGTTCATTATTATTTTATATACCTTTACATTTTGCAGAGGAACACAAGTTATTTTTTGAAGATGACATAGGGGAGGGATAGAGGTTTTTTAAAAGAAGAAGAGAGAAAAACATTAAAAGAGTAATTGGATTATCTGTATCATCCTGAATATGAGGAGCGCTGATTAGTTGAAGTGTGAGTTCAAGGAAAGTGTTTGGAAGATCTGAACATGATTCTGGTGTGGACGGCCAGGCCTTCTGGACACTTTCGGATGTGCAGTTGATGTGGAGCTCAGAGGGGTACCTCCGGAAGACATGAGACAATTTAGGCCAACATGAAAAAAACAATTTGGAAACAGTTGAATGGAAGTCAAGCTGCATTTTCAGTGGTAATACTGGAGTAGAGGATTCTGAGGATCTGTTTCACATGACTGTTTATAGTACAAATGTGGCCCTTAAGGATGGTCATCAGCATCATGGGTCATAGAAGATGGTCTTTGGTGATATTCCTCACGGTGTATGCTGGCTGGCTCTGTATCTTTACACATGCTCAGATGAAAATCCCACCGGAGACGTAAGATTGCCCTTTACATTTTTTTCCATTGATGAATTACAACGGAGTGTTTGTTCCATGTCTTTTATACTTGATGCTTTTGCAGATGTATACAACTACAACAATAGCAGATATGAATGGTAAATACTATTAAAATAAAAAGCAACACTTTGCAATAAGGTTGTATTTGTTAACATTAGTTAATGCATTGGTTGGGAATGAATAATACTTCCACAGCATGTGCAGTAATGTTAGTTCATGTTAATTTTGGCATTTATTTATACATTAAAAAAAATCAAAAGTTGTATCTATTAAGAGTAGATAAAGCACAATGAACATACATGAAGAATCGAAGTGGTGTGACAAAAAAGTTTAAAAATGCTGAAAAATGTTGTTGATCATGTGTGCTCGTGCCTTTACTAATGTTAATAAATTCAACCTTATTGTTAAGTGTTATCATTAAAAAATATGAACAATGATTACTTGTATATGATACATTAGCCCCTAGAAATCCATGGTTTGACTATTGTTTATGATTTCTAAAGGTGACAATGTCAACTACTCCCTAGGGATAGTTCACACAAAAGAGAAAACTCTGTCATGAATTACTCAACCTCATGTTGTTCCAAACATGTATACATTTCTTTGTTCTGTTAAACAGAAAGATAGATATTAAGAAAAATGTTAGCAAATAAGATTTTTCTGCGGGACCATTGACTACAATAGTAGGAAACAATGTAGCTGTTTGTTTTCCTAAATTCTTTAAAATATCAAATTTTGTGTACAAAAATTATACAATATTTTTTCTTGTCAATGATGACCCAGAACTGTCAGTTGCTAACATTCTTCCAAATATCTTTCTTTGTGTTCAATCGAACAAAGAAATGAGACAGGTTATGAATTTATGACAGAATTATTATTATTTATTTATTTTTCTCTAAAAACAAACTAGATTTTGTGGATATCATATTTAATTCATACTTTTTCGTTTCCATTCTGTAACTGTTATACATTTTAATGTTATTAAACCAACATCGTCACCGCTTCAGATTTTCTTTAAAAATATCATTTGCACCTTGTCTGCTTATGTTCAAAGCACATTGGAATTTCAAATGAGACAAGGAGAGAAATTACTTGGAGAGTTGTGTGATCATTTTTAGTAAATCCCTGATCAACAGAGTTTGTCGAGGTGTAAAAATCATTTCTCATGGGACTTGGAAGTCGTTCAGTGCAATAGCAGATGGCAGCCGCTTTCTGGCATACGTAAGCGGCAATAAAATATTTGAAGGTGGACGCGCAGGATAATTTTGAGGACGGATTATTCTGTTTTGTGACGTTGTTATGGCGAATAGAAAGATGCATCATTTTCTCATTATCACATGTGAGAAGTAGGTCAGGGTGCTTTGAAAAACAGCTGTAATTGCTGACGGTGGATTCTGATTGGCCGTACAAAAGCACACTGCCTAAAATAATCTTACTTGCAGGGAAAGCTTTAAACTGGAAGGTTAATGTTCTGGCTTGAAGTGTCACTGTTTGAGCTGATAAACTGATACCTCTGGTAATGCCTTATGGATAACAGCCAGAGACACAAGCCAGCTCACAGATGGTCATACAGGGTGTTAGCCCCGTGTGCAGACAGGAACTTCATATTAGAGCCTTCGAGCGTTCCCTTGAGTCCTCTCAACATTATTCTCATGAATCATAATTTCAGTGTTTTCATGTACCGTGGCCCAGTTTAGCATGTACCGCCATATTTATCAAGCTTGTTCATGGCTAAGCCTGTGTTCAGGAAATATAGGGCAAAGGAAATTACATGTAGTGCCGTTTTTTATTTTACATATACATTTCCTTTCTCTAGACACTTGTAAATTGTAATAGTATCATAATCCACAGCATTGCCAGACTATTAACTTAATTCTTTAGGCTCTCTCACAATCCAAGGTTCTCTCAGGTCAACACCACAGCCTGATGGAGAGGTCACTTCTTATTGCAACAAAAGTGCTGACATGACCGTTTCTTGAGAGAGTTGTCCTGTCTTTCATTTGTATGAGTTACCAAAATGCTTTATTTATACAAAGATGACAGTCGCTTCACTGTAAAACATTCAACGTTTGAAGTTTACCCAAATATAAAATTCTGTGATTATTTACTCACCTTAAAATTTTGTTTGTTTTCATCAGAATTTGTCATTTTGTGGAGTTTGTAATGACAACGTGATCACATTATGATTCATTTTTTGCATTTATGTGTGAACGTTTAACATTGCGCCATCATCAACTATTTTCGCTATGCAGTGACACACTGAATTCAATAGAAGATGATCACCTATTCACACACATTGTTTGTATTTCAGTGTTCAGAAATGGGCCAGTGCTCTTTCAAAGCAAATAATTGCCATCGCATCAAAATATTCAGGAGCTCCTCTCTTACAAAAGGTAAACCTGAGTAC